>NC_133769.1:244596282-244619218 GCF_003597395.2 Chelonoidis abingdonii | reverse complement strand
GTGGGGCTAGCTAATGACTGGGCAGTTGCCAAGACCCTGAGGCAAAGTGGGGATAGAGTGGGGGAGTTCCCAGGGAGGGGAAACCCTGAAGGAAAAGGGGCTACTGCCAGGGGGGCAGCACCCCATGTAAAAGGGGCTCTGGGGTCCAGGGAGGGATGCGGGGCCAGAAGGCGGATCACCTGCCTGCAGAGGGTGCTCCGAGCTGGGTATTTGAGCTAATTCCCTGAAGCAACCAGCAGGAGGCACTGCAGGGGTGAGTTTGCCCGCTTATAATACTAAAGAATAGATTTAGATGTTCTGGTTTGTCACATCTATAACATGAAAAGCAAGAAGTTATTACTGAGAAAAGCCCACCTCCCTGCTCATAATGTGTTTCAGTGATTGTGAAATTAAAAGTGCTCTTTTTTAATTGAATTTTAAAAGCCAATAAGTAACGTGTAGTAGTGAATATTTTACTAAAAGGCCCCCAATTAGGATTGGAATGTCACTGTATTGAGTGCTGTACGAGCATAGGGTATGTCTACACTACAAACCTAAGCTGACCTATATTAGACTGATTTACAGCCACTGCAGTAATTACTGTAGTGGTGCATGTTCACACAACCTTCCTTGGGTCAGCGATGCGCATCCTCACCAGGAGTGCTTCCACTGACCTAAGACAGGCAGTGTGTGGGAGGGAGTGTCCTGTCAGCTCTGCTCGCAGTTCCCTGCCCAGAGTGCAGCTGCCGCACAGGCTCCCAGAAGTGGGAGAAGCCACCCAGGGATTCTTTCCACTCCCTGTGATACACTTGCCTTTGACTCTTACTCCTCTCCTTTCCCCACTGTTCTTAAATCATCTGCATTCTTCCTTTAGGGCTTTGAGCAACTTATCCACTGTTTTTGTTAACAAAGGTTTCCTTTGCTAGGCACCTTTTCATCATCTTTAAAAGGTTTATTACTAAGTGATATGTATCTGGGAGCTTAAAATTATGTAGTGCAGATTGAAAAGGGAAGGCTGAGCTTCTTAATCGTTCCATCTCCTGTTTGTATCTTATAATTGCCAATATTTTAAGTTGCAATAGTTGACTGTTGTCCAATTTCAGTGCCACTTTCTGAAAGTCTTCTCTCTGTCACATCCATGGCTACACTCCTGCAATCAGTGATTCTGCACTAGTGTAAACTCAGAGAAAAAATTGACCCTTTTTGTTTGGCCCACACTGAGACACAAACAGGAACTGCTGCACTGGGACAAAGTGAGTGAGGGTGGTAAAATGCAATGCAACCAGGGCCACCCCTCCTCCCAATATCCTCCTGGACCCAGAATTAACATAACATAAGAACTGTGCAAAGGAAACCTCTCCTCCCTCTTCTGGGAGCAAATGGCTTTGGAGGAAAGCTGCAGAGTGAAGTCAGCCAGACACCCCACTGGCAGGTGCAGAAGCAGCCACAGCAGAGATCTTTGGACATCCAGAGGATGATTCTACATTTTGACTTGACTGTCTCTCCCATGTGCTGATTGGGTGTTTACTCTAACATAGCCTCTCCTTCTCCCCATCCCTAACACTCTATTCACCTCAACTTCACTCCACACTTGCCTCTCTTCTCCATCCCCTAAGCTCCCCTTCCCTTCCTTTTTCCACTGAGCTGATCCCCTCAGCTCAACAAGCCATTGGCTTGGGGGAACTTTGATTTGACTTTGAGCCCCTTCTAACTAAACCTACACATCCCTCCAAAAAAGCCATGGACCTAACATGCCATTTGTTGCCTTCACATTGCTTGTGTGTTAGACCCCTTCCCCTACACTGTCTGTCTTGTTTGTTTAGATTTCAAGCACTTTGAGACTACTGTGTTTGCACAGTGCAATGGGGCCCTGATCTTCACTGACTCATAAGCAGTACCATAATAAAACAAATTAATACTTAATAATTAATACATTTAATTTGCCAAGGACTAGTGATGGGATTAGTAAAGTTTCCTGTACTGCCCCAGTGAACAGGTACAAACAGTTTAGTTTTCACAGTGGACAATAATACATTAGAAGTTCCTTCTTCCAGCTCTCCTGGTCCCCCTACACCGGAATTGTTCTACAGTAAAAGTCACCTTGATGGGTTTTCTCCAGCAATCCAAGAGAAGCACAAGCATCAAGCAGTCTCTCTGTTCCACACACAGAGGCTTCTATCTTATTGGCAACATCCACAGCCTTCAGTACACATTTATCTTTCAGAAGATCAAACACTTTCAGTTTAGAGGCCACAAACAAAGCCTGTGTATATGAAATATACATTGAGTTAAATTAAAAATTACTACAACTAAAAAAAACATTTTAATACAAAAGTACAAACATTCTGGAAAGCTTTCCAGAGGCATGAATTAAAGTTCAGAGTATAGTAGTTGTGTGAAGGTAAAACCATGCCATAAAGAACTTAAGAACTGCTTGACTCTGAATTTTTTCCTGCGGAAAATTTCAGTTCAACCCTGTTACTTCTGGGACAGTTTGCTCCTGGCATCAAACGAGAGATGTCAGCATCTTTGCCATGGTAACAAAGTTAAGTGAAAAAAAAAAAATTACTGATTAAAGCTTGAAAAAACCTGAAATGCCTACTTCAGGTTTTGTGTCTTAGACTCATTCATCAGGATACTTAAGCACATGACTAGCTTTAAAAATGTTTCATAAGGTCAGCATGGGTTTAAGTATGCTTTGGAATGGGGCCATAGAGAAAAACACATCAAATCTAATTTGAGTTGATTTTCCTAAGAAAATAATTTGAAAATTTCTTCACAATGTATTTTTTTTGTTTTAACAGCTATAATTCATTGCATACTAATTCTCTAAAACCAAAACAACAAAAACCCACAAGAACATATGAACACCTTAACTAAACTTATACAGTACATGCTTATATTGGAGAGGAATTTTCATACTATGCAACAATATGCACCTTCATAGCTGAGATTAGGTTGCACTGTTCCTTCAATTAATAGTGTTTCTGAGGAACTATAAAAGAAAAAAAAAAAAAATCAGAGTGGAGAGGGAAGAAGAGTTGAAATTTTGTTAAAAAAATCAGATGGAAAAATTGCAGCTGAAATGTAGAGGCTTCATATTTGTGATTTTTATATTTAAAATGTTTGCTATTTTGGTGGTGAAGGTGGAATATACAATTGAGTGTCTCCAAAATGCCACAAAAATTAACATGCCTGTCTAAATTTAACAATATGATTCTTGTTATTAATGCATATTCCAAATCATTGCTGCATGCAAAAATGTACACTGTTTTGTAAAAAATGTTATTAGGTTTAGCCAGAGAGAGGGGACGTTTCTGGTGAGCACAGCAAGTGTTTAAACAGTTTCTTTGTAGTAGTGGAAGATGATTAATGGCCAGCCCAAGGCCTCTGAGTTGTAAGTCAGCACTGAAAATTAGGTTATTGGTATAACATTAACAAATAGAGCCAGTATTTAAATTATGATAGCATCCAAAGGTCCCACTCAAGATGTGTTGGGTCCTGTATAGCTACAGAGGAACCAAACCAAACCAAATTTAACCCTGAACTTCCATTGACCTCACCGAGTGCAGTACCAAGCAAAAAGTTCCTAGACATCATTTTAATAAAGATGATTATTAGGTTTTTCTTGCTTGCAGTTAATTTCAGCCTGCATTGTGAGGGCTCTGAACCGATGTAAAGGTCAAATTAAATTGAATTTAACTAACAGCTAAACTGTAATTTTCATTATACTTTCAGTCTTTGAAGCATTTTACAAACTAACTAGCTTCACAATATTATTGTCTCCATTTTATAGAAGGGCAGTGCAGGCAGACATAGGATGAGATTTGCCCACGGTCGCAGAGTAAGTGTCAAAATTGAGATTAGACTTTAACAATCCAATCCTGTGCCCACTGAGGTCAACAGCAACCTCCCATTATCTTCGGTGGGGCCAGGATTTCACCCCAGGAGTTTCTGGTTCAGAGTTTTATGAAGAGACCACATCTCGCTCTGTTTCCAGTTAGAATACTTGGTATTTATTTCATCTTCTTTCTTCACCGGTGTCACCTTTTCTTCAGTCGCACTAGTCTGGCTCTGAATAGGAAACCTGGCAGTGATTCAAAATTATCCATTTATCTGTTTCCAGGCACAGCTGACTGCTAGAGTACACATGAATATTGGCTTCTGTGCACATGTCTTCACGAAGGCCCAACACAAGCTACTGCATTGTGATCATCAGCTACAGCCCTGGTTCACACACAAGAGATTCTTAGAGAAGTATTTCAGTGAAAAGTAGAGATAAAAAATAAAATTTGAGCAATCAAGAGAAGGCGGTTCTTATAGGAACCTACAATACAAATACATGGAAGGACAAAAGAATGAGGTAGAGAATAGACTTACATATACATCATATATAAAAAAATTTTTTTTTAAATGGGGGCATTTTGAAGTGTTTGCTCTGCAGGAGTTAACAGGGAACATTCACTAAAAAAAAGTTACATAGAAAGTTCATTGCCCTCTGAAGTGTTATTGTGCCAAACATGGAGATTAAATTCAAATAATTACAATGAAAATGAAATATTACTTCAAGTGCAAATCTCACAGACTTAGGAGAGGAGCCACTATGGACATTTCCATAATATATATTTCATCATTTGTTGTTTTAGATAATATTTCTGATTACAATGAAATAAATGTTACAAGTACATATATTTTAACATGTTATGTAATCAGCTGTTTCCTCTTATATACGTGTTCCTGTCCCATCCTGATTTTTGCCCCTCCTCTCTCCCACCTTTGTTCTCCCACTTTCTGAAATCAATAGGAGATACAGGTGCTCAACACCTGTTAAGATCAGATCTGAAGAAAAATGCACTAGAGAATTTATTCAGTGGCATTCTAGGTCTATGTTTCAGTGGGGCATTGCTACTTGCCTTAAATCTAAGGGTGCTCATTATTAAGGGCACTTCTTAAGATGTCCCTCCATGCTGCTGCGTAAGTTCCCTCTAAGCTGCGTGGCCATGCAGCAACCTATTCAGTGCTGCGCAGGTGCTCAGGGCTAGCCTTGGACCTGCCATGGCCGGGAGAAGAGGTGCCCCTCCCCAGCCCAGTCCTGGACCTGCCATAGCGCCCCTCCCCCAGGCCCAACCCAGCCCTGACCCAGAGCTGCCACGGGAAGAGGTGCCTCTTCCCCCTAGCTAAGGTGCTGCTGCACGGAGAGAGCGCTCTGGGGAGTCACACATCACCTCTATATGGGGTGCACATAACAAAATTCATTCTGCATATCCGTGGAAAAAATTAGAGGGAAAATTGGCTGCTGCTTTGGAATGTCATAACAAAAGATGCACAGACAGCATTTGCATCACTACAAGGTACTTTTCAAAATGCCCCTAAGCATTCTGCTGCCCTTGCTAGCCCAGTGCAGTAAATGCCTGAGGTTACTGTTCTTTTTGAGCCTCTTACTGGAATGTGCGCTGGTACTACAGCCTGGGTCACTGGTGCAGCTGCTGGAAGATGCCATTCTCTTGCTAACACATAGAATCAGAATGAATATTAGAGTAAAATAAATGCATTTGATCATTTGTTTGAATGGGGCTGTTCCCCATACACATGCATAGTGCTGTAGTACTGCTTTGTTATTAGAACCTCCAAACTACACAGAAATGTTTTAAAATACAAATTTGAATTATATTAGCTCACCAGTGCAGAGAAAATTAGATCAAGAAGAGGTTGTTGTTTTTTTTTTTACCTTTGAAGCTCTGAAGCCATCTGTAAGTTCTACAATTTTTGATGGGAATTTAGCCGGATAGTCCCTCACTCCACTCTGATTTTCCACAGCCACTGTACAAACAGGCTTGATGCTACCGCTGTTTACTAGAGTATGAACAGCTCCTGAGAGGGGCACCCCATTCGCCTCTAATGTGTTAGCACTTTTATGCTGCAGGGGATTTGAAGAGTCACTCTCTCCGTCACTGAGGTTCTCAAAAGTCTCGACGGAGGGGATAGAGTCATGCTTGACATGCTGTATAGTATGTTTGAGGGGTGGATAATACAACTCCGCTAACTTTTTGCAGAAGTGATTCAGAGGAAAGCCCACCACATTCAAGAAGTCTCCATGAACATATTCCACTAACATTCCACCAAGAGCCTGGATTCCATAACCACCAGCTTTGTCCCTGCGGGGGGGAAAATACAAAGATTGAGTTAAGACAATGATTAAGAGTGAATGTGGGGATGGAGGAAAAGAGTAACCACTTAGCACTGATTGTAAATCCAGGTGTATAAACATGTTTTAGAAGAATGGAAATGACAGAACTTTGCCTTGATTGAACTAGTGTGTTAAAGCTAGAGATGGATTAAACTAAATTTTTTTTTTTTTTAAACAGTCCTGGTTCAACACTGCAGCTTTGGAATCACAACAGTAACGTTTGCTCTTTCACTACATAACACTAGATAATTGAGTTCAAATGAGTAAGCCATTGTTACCCACTAGTCCATCTTCAACCCTGGTGAAATCAATGAGATCCTGGTCCAAGGCTTTTTAGTAAGTGGACTAACACTGCAGTAGTGTAATGCCATTCTGACTTTCACTGAGGTGACATGCATCAGCTACGTTGTGGCCAGCCACAGCAAGCACATTATTTTGCTAGGGAAGATCTGATAAAAAGTCAGCACTGGAATTCAGGGGAGAACCCCTTTCTAGTATTTTACTTCAGTCCTCTCCCACTGCAAGAGGTGCTGTCAGACTTTCAACTAGCAAGGTTTACCCTTGGCATAAATTCACTGATCAACAACACATGCAGCAGTGCTTTTAGCCTAGTGCCTCACCATCTGCCTGTACATAACTGCCCACAATGCCACATATTACTACCTAGCCACTATTTCTGTTTGTAGAGTGAAAGGTTATATACACTGACATGAGTGAAAATTCCCTCCCACTGGTTTCCTAATAATTCCCCCAGTGCTAAACTTCAAGGAATTGGTAAATATTTACACTTCACATACAACCTTTACAATGGCTTTTTTTAGCTCTAGTAGTGAACTACCTTGTTGACATTTCAGACTAGATGAATTTACTGATATGTGGCGATCACAGACCTTTTTCTAAAGCAATCTTTCAGGGTTATCAGTTATGCAAGAGCAGCAGACTACATCAATTCACCTATATTGGATCTTGCATCTAATAAGAATGCCCTTGAGGACCTTGACTTTTTAACCACTGTTAAACATCCTCTTTTTTTTTAAAAAAAGAATGCAACTCACTGTCAGCGTTGTCCCAAAAAACATGCTTCACTGACTGCCTTTGGATGTGATTCCTCCTGAGGTCAAGGGGAGCCATGTGCACATCCAATACGTTCTACAAGCAATGAAAAGGGATGCAGTATCTGTATTTCAGGAGAATACTTCTAAAGGTGGGGGCTCAAAAATTACAGCACACGGGAATGCTCCCTTTTTATCTATTAAAAACCTAGAAATCATGTCCCAAAAATTGTATTTAGGAGTGATACTTCAACTGTGTAACAATGGGTAAATGGGCAGGATAATCTCTATTATGTTAGCTACTGTGAAAGGCCATACTGGACTGGAGCCAAATGGCTAACACAGCTTTGACAGGTACAAAGAGGCAGCAGGTCAATTGTCTTTTCATACAGAGACCAGATCCCACTCCAAAAACTTGATGGGTTAAGCTAGGTTCCAAATTAACTCTGGGTGCAAGGTTGACTTCGATAAAACTGACTGCTTTTGCAAGCTGTAACTTTGGCCTTTATTTGTTGAGTGCCTGGAGCTGAAACCCATAGGCTGTCCATGTGCCTATCTCTGCTATGGATTATAATTAAGCACAGGTTTGAAAAATCCGCTCTCCTATGCTCCGGTGGTAGGTAGGAAGCTTTTCTTGGCAAGTGTGATGCTAGGACGAGAAAGTGCCATGGGTGCAGACTAAGCTTTCATTTAAGGAGTTAAATATCTAGCCCTGGTGATTGCAATGATAACTTTACAAATATGAACCAAGCAGTGCTGTCCTCCTAGATAGGCAGGTGGAGAGAGTGACAGGGGAGAGACTGACAGTTTGCAATGGCTTTTTCTGGCTTTAGCGTTGAACTATTTCTTATAAAGTTTGCTCATGATACCAAGCTGGGAGGGGTTGCAAGTGCATTGGAAAACAGGATTAGAATTCAAAATGATCTTGACAAACTGGAGAAATGGTCTGAAATAAATAGGATGAAATTCAATAAGGACAAATGCAAAAGTGTTACAATTAGGAAGGAACAATCAGTTGCACACATACAAAATGGGAAATGACTCCCTAGGAAGGAGTACTGCGGAAAGGTTCTGGGGGTAGTAATAATGGATCACAAACTAAATATAAGTCAACATGTACCACTTTTGCAAAAAAAAAAGTGAATGTCATTCTGGGATGTAGTACCAGAAGTGTTGTAAGCAAGACACAAGAAGTAATTCTTCTACTCTACTGAGAACTGATAAGGCCTCAACTGGAGTATTGTGTCCGGTTCTGGGCACCACACTTCACGAAAAATGTGAACAAATTGGAGCAAGTCCAGAGGAGAGCACCAACAATGATAAAAGGTCTAAAACATATCATCTATGAGGAAAGATGGAAGAAACTGGTTTTTTTTAGTCTGGAGAAGAGAAGACTGGGGGGGCAGGGGACAAGATAACAGTCTGCAAGTACATAAAAGGTTGTTATAAAGAGGTGGGTGATAAATTGATCTCTTTAACCAGTGAGGACAAGACAAGAAGCAATGGGCTTAAATTGCAGCAAGAGAGATTTAGGTTGGACATCAAGAAAAACTTCCTACCTGTAAAGATAGATAAGCACTGGAACAAATTACCTAGGCAAGTTGTGGAATCTGTCATTGGAGGTTTTTAAGAATAGGTTAGACAAACATCTGTCACACATGGTCTAGATCACGGATGGGCAAACTTTTTGGCCCGAGGGCCACATTGGTGTTGCGCAACTGTATAAAGGGCCAGGTAGGGAAGGCTTTGCCTCCCCAAACAGCCTGGCCCCTGCTTCCTAATGCCCCCACTTCCCACCCCGACTACCCCTTAGAACTCCCCCATCCAACCCCCCAACTCCCTGTCCCTGACTGCCCTCCTGATCCCTATCCACATTCCTGCCCCCTGACAGTCCCTCCGGGACTCCCACTCCCAACCCTCCCTATTCCCCATCCCCTGACCGCCCCCCCAGAACCTTCATCCCATCCAACCGTGCCCTCCTCCCTATTGCTCCCCCAGGACCTCCTGCTCCCTTACCCAACCTCCCCTCCCCTGCTCCCTTACCAGCAGCAGGAGCTTGCAGCTGTGACACCTGGTCAGAGCCAGCTGTGCTCCCCACGCTGCCCAGCCTGTGCAGCAGTGTGGCTGTGGGGGAGGGGCGACAGCTGGGGACCCTACTACCTGGCCCCTCCCCTGCCAGGAGCTCAGGGGCCGTAGTTTGCCCACGTCTGGTCTAGATAATACGTAGCCCTGCCTCAGTGCAGGGAACTGAACTAAGTGACCTATCGAGGTCCCTTTCAGTCCTACATTTCTATGATTCTTGTGCCTGTGTCACTGCTACTTAGAGCCTTCCCAAGTTGTAGTACTCTTGTTGGTTTAATTGCTGCTATTTACAGCCCTGTGGAGGGCAATGAAATTAACAGAAGTCACATTCATATTAATTTGCTGCTGATTGGGAATTAAGGGCAGAAGCAGAGAAAGGCACTAGAGCAGTGGTTCCCAAACTTTAACAACCTGTGAACCTCTTTCACTAAAATGTCAAGTCTTGCGAACCCCCTCCTAAAAATGAGGATTTCCAGGGATTTTCTCCTTTACCTGAGTATAAATTATAAAAGCAGTGATCTTGGAAATATAAAATTTGTTTTTATGACATGCTTATTACACACTATTTATTATTATTATTATTTATTAACTATTCAGTATTTTTATTACATTATGAAAACGGCACTCTTCCGAGTTCTCACTTTCATAGCTTGTATCACTTTGAATAAGCCTGTTATAATACAAGACTCCTATGTTTCATCAAGGAGTATCAGATGTGAAATGGCATGAAAGTTTTTAAGAAACCAACTCAAAAGAGTTCCTCCTACACAAGTATTCAGGTCTTGAGCAGTCCAGGCAAACAACGCACGTTACAACAAAGCTTAAGCTTGTTCTTCATAATATTTAAAAAAAAAAAAAAATACTAGCTGCCTATTTAGTTTAAAAAACAGCAAAAAATATCCACTTCCCTTTCCATTTCTTATAAGGAGTCTTGAAGTTTAAATCTCCTCAGTGCGATAGATATGCTTGCTTTGATTTGCTTAGCTCTTGGAAGTCCAGGGACTCCAGGCTGCTGACCCCGTGCTGCCTGGGGTCCCTAGGGACAGCTCTGTCCGCCATTACTGATTTTTCCCCACCCCGAGACTCTCCTGTAACATTTCACAAACCCCAGTTTAGGAACCACTGCACTAGAGCTATTCACTATCACTAGAGAAGAGATTCCAAAATAGAAGCTGGAGCAAGGGAGTAGCAGATAGGACCCCTTATGTAATGTCACAGAAGTCAGAAGGTATAGACTAGCTGAGACCCTGCCCTTCCCACCCCCAAAACTATTCAGACAGCTGGGGGGAAGGAGATAGTAAAGACAGTCACAGCAGCTAGGAAGCTCCAGGGTGGGAAGGAGAGCAGAGGGGGAACCACAGAGGGAGAGAACAGCGTTTTATTTTCTCCCCACCAGCAGCCAAAAGATTGGGAGGCTTCCTATTTGTCTGACACCCACTACCTAGAGGGTGATATGAAAGAGTCCCTGTGCAGAATCCAGGGAAAGCCCCAGAAGCCATTTTAGCACCCTTTCCAGAAGTTTGGGAGAGAAGCTGGGTTCATTACAAATATGCTGCTCCAGAACAGCACTTTCTACAAGCATGAAGCAGATATAAAAAATGATGTGGATTTAGACCCTGGCTCAGAGAAGTCTAGTAAATATCAGAAGCTCCGATAATGCCTATCTTTGTATTACAGGGTTGTTGGGTTTTTTGCTCCACTATGTCACCAGCAACTTGATGCAATCCTCAATAATATAAACGTTGCTTAGCTTTTTGGTATTCTGTGTAATGACTACGTTAGCCACGACATCATGAAGCTGGATCCTCACAAGAAAAATTTTCTTAGTTGGAGCATAAGTAATGTCCAAACAAGTTCTTCAGTAAAGGACTGCTTTAGCCTATATAAATAGACACAGGAGAAGATGGATGAATAAAAGACTTCCTCCTCCCAAGGCATCCGTTGGTTTGCATGTAATTTGTAGGTTGGTATCCTCAATTACTCCCACACCAACCCAGAGCAGATGCTTCCCCTCCTCTCAGGTATACAGTTTTCAGTCTGCTCTGTCTCAGACAGGAGCAGAATAGATTATGTGAACTTTTGACCCCCAGAAGCCCACCTGGATCTCTCCTGTGAATTAACAAATGTCTGGTAGCAGAGAGAACAGCTAAGATGTGCTGTCCAAATCCTCCCAAGAGCAGTTCTGCTGCAGCTGTGCTTCAGCAATGCTCTCTCTCTCTTCCAGAGGCCATAGTCAAAACACTTGGACTTCTCATGCTAAGCCTTAAATTCTATCTAAAAATCCCAACAGTTTGTCCCTCAGGTCTCATCTTTCTCATCAGCTGCATATTCAAGGGAGATTAGTTCACTAAATCAGAGTTCCCAAAAGCATACTGGGAATTTCTCTGCTAATCTGTACTCTAAAAAAATGTATTGTTTTCCCCACACAGCCCAAGTGATCCCCTTATTCTTTGTAATAAACTGCTCCGGCCCCAGATTTAATTATTCCTGTTTGGGTCAAATTCACTTTGGTTCCTTTTATCCCACTAAATGTGATTATATTATTAATTATTAGTATTAGCCAAAAGCAAGGCCAATGTAACATGAAGGTTGAGGTTTTAAACATAAGACAGGAAATTAAGAGTTATGGAGCCAAATCTTCAGATCTATGCTTATTGCATCACTCTAGAAGACTGGGACAAATCTAGCTCAAAATCACCTTTGCACTCTCCCAATCTCAGAGTCAGCCGGAGGCCAGTTCAGCTCCTAACACAAGCTCTGAGGCTGCACTAACTTACTTATGCTAAAAGTAACAACCTCTGAGGGCACTCCGGAGACTTACTCTTTCACCTTCAACACCTCCTGTGCCAGCAGAGGGCAGGAATAGACTGTGTAGACAAGCTGTATAGACCTGGCTCTACACAGTTTTCTGGGCATGGTATTGCAGATGTAGCTGAAGGGGGGTGGAGCAGGGACCAATGATCTAGTCCATAGCTGGGTGTAGAGTATATGTAATATAATGGATTACAAAACCATGCAGTACTGGGCTATGTGACAGATCTGGCAATTCTTTTATAGATACATAATGTGTAAGCGCCATAGCTGCCTTAGATTTCTCACTTTCCCAGTCTTGGACTGATTAGTGCTAATTAAATGTTATACAAACCCACCTGTCTCCATGAACACTCATGACATTCTAAGAATGCTGGCTAATTAGTGGAGGGTGGTGGGGGAAGTGGAGGGAGAAGAACAGGGAACACAGCAAATCTAATACAACTGAACGTTAATAACGCATTTAAGTGTCTCCTGAAATCTTCCTGAAAACCTCATTCAAGTAGGCTTGGATAAAAGGGAGGACACACAAGGCCTGATACTGGTTGATGGACTGTAAAGACTAAGGATCTGTGCTAGATTCAATTTTATTTAACATCTTCTCTCTCGAGGGAATGTTAATGGCATTCACAAATTAAAATGAATTTACAAATATCAGCTGAATAAAGACAAAATGACCTAGCTGACTTAGAAATATGAAAGGTTATTCTCCAAATCAAGGTTCATCTCTTACTTCCCTCCCGCTTTTTACATTCTACAAGATGCCTCATTGTGCGATATTCCATGTATCCAAAGGTGGCTAGAAAAAGTTCTCTCCACAGCACAGCAATGCTGCTCTTTTCAGAGCTGTCAATAAGCCTATTACATTATTTAGAAGGGTCTCAGCACAAGAAATACTTTTCAACCCCACACCACCAGAGGGTTCAGCCCAGGCTGACTTGGAGATGAAAGACTCCATTAGTCTCAAACTCTGATCCACTGCATGATTATTACCATTTTAATGAGAATGCCAAGAAAGCACTACCTCAAATGGTATGACTTTCCCCAGAAGAATAAAAAATAAACAGATCACACTTTTGAGACAAAAAACTACCTCTAGTTAAAGTGCAATTCTTAAGGATTATACTCCACCCATGTCAAAGTTAATGAATTACAGTTTTGGTTGATAAACACAATAGTGTTGATGCAAGGTGTTTGACTTAGTACTGCATGACAATTTGATTAAATATTTAGAATAATATAAAATGAACATGGAGCACACTAAAACAGATTAAAAGCTGGCTAGCTGACAGATGTCAAAATGTAACTGTAAATGGCGAATCGTTATCAAGTAGGTGTGTTTGTACTAGTCTTCTACAGAAATCAGTTCTTGGCCCTACACTCTTTAACATTTATATCAATGTCCTAGAAGAAAACATAAAACCATCACTCAAAGTTTGAAGATGACACAAAAATTGGGGGAAGAGGTAAATAACAAAGAGGACAGTTCACTGATACAGAGTGATCTGGACTGTTTGGTAAGCTGAGCACAAGCAAATAATATGCATTTTAAATATGGTTAAATGTAAATGTATACATCTAGGAACAAAAGAATACAGGCCATGCTAACAGGGTAGGGGACTCTATGCTGAGAAGCCATGACACTGGAAGAGAGTTGGAGGTTGTGGTGAATAATCAGCTGCCAAAAGGACTAAAACAATCCTGAGACAGATGAATGTGAATCTCAAATAGGAGCAGGGAGGTTATACTATTTGGCATTGGTGTAACAATTACTGGAATACTGTTTTCAGATTTGGTGTCCTCAATTCAAGAAGGATGTTGAACAATTAGAGAGGGTTCAGAGAAGAGGCATGAGAATTAAAGGAGTGGAAAACATGCCTTATAGTGATAGACTCAAGGAGCTCAATTTATTCAGCTTAACAAAGAGAAGATTAAGAGGTGACTTGATTACAGTCTTTAAGTATCTGGATGGGGAATAAATATTTGATAATAGACTCTTCAGTCTAACACAAGAAGGTAGAACATGAGCTATGGTCTGGAAGTTGAAGCTAAACAAGTTCAGACTGGAAATAAAATGGATGTTTTTAACAGTGAGGGTAATCAACCACTGGAACAACTTACTAAGGGTTGTGGGTAGATTCTCCATCACTGGCCATTTTAAAATCAAGATTGGATGTTTTTCTAGAAGATCTGTGCTAGGAATTATTTTGGGGAAGTTCTATGGCCTATGTTACACAGGAGATCAGACTGAATAATCACAGTGGTCCACTCTGGCCTTGGAATCTATGAATCATGACAAGTACAAATCCATACAACAGAAAAACGTGCATCTTTCTCTGTAGCAATATAAACCTTCTACTGTATTTTTTTATTAAATTAGGTTTACAGTCTACTGGGTTTTTTTTTTTATTACCTACCCTTGTCGAGTAGCACTGGCTAGAGTCAAACTAATGTGGGAATACAGTCTGTCAATTTCCCCATGTAATTTGCACACCATACCCCTTCCCTACAGTAACCCTGCTACTTCCAGGCCTGCCTTCCACTGAAGACAGTGCAGCCACTTCTGTATTGATTCTTTATGTGTTTGCAGAGTTTTCCATAGAGATGAGAAGCTCTAATGTTACAGTTCCTTCAGCTGCCGCTGCCACTGCCCCATTATTGGTTTACAGGTAGAAGCTATAGCTGTTAAAAAGACTCATCTCATAGATAAATCTAAGCAAAGACTCCTTCCAGCTCTCTGGATATTTTGATTAAGCTGTTAGTTCAACATGGACATTTATTAGTGCTGATTAACACACAACAAATGCAAGACAGAATGTGTTTTCTCCACTTTGTAAAAGTTCTGCTGTAGGTAGTGCACTTATAACTGGAACATGCAATGATAACTGGCTCTATATCCTCACTACTGTGAGCTGCTACATGTCCTAAACACCAATGGACTTCAGTAGGAGTTGAAAGTGCCTCACAGAATGCAGGATAGAGTTCACTATAAGTGTAAGGATAAGCTAAGGCTCTTCCAGCTTTCCATACTATATGCATATAGGGTCTAAATCTTTTCTCACTAATGATCTGTTTCATTGCTCACTGAAGTCAGTGGATGGGTTCCAATTATCTTCATTGGGATCAGGCAATAATTAAACTAAAATTGGGCCTTTAACAGAATACTGCACAATTCCACTGTGTCATCCATTGCCTGAGCTTTCAAATTAAGGAGCTATTGAAAAATAGACTGCTAGCAGTTTTAAAAAGATTGGGTTCAGAGTTCCACCCTGGGAATTCAAATGCTAGTCAATGTTGTGAATGCAACATTAATTTCTTTTTTGCTTCACACAGCACACCAATGACTGCAAATACACATGGCCAATTTCTCCCAAGGACATGGCATACTGCTTGCTTCATATTTGAGGTTAACAATGTGTTAAGGCCTATACTCAAGTTAGATGTCCTGCCTGCAGCAGCCTACTTACATTGGTTCTCCACTGTGAATATATTCCCATAAAAGCTCCTCAGATAGTTCAGCAAATTTAACTTTTGTCTCTTCATAGAAATCAGTGACTTCAGTCTCCAGACGATTATCTACAACAAAAAATCCCACTGTAAACAAAAAAATTGTAACATGAAAGTAATGAGACTCAAGGGTAAAATAAATCTTGATAAATGGTTTACCTTTTGAATACTCTGAACTGACATTGTTCATCCAAGAAAGTGTATACAGACAGACTTTTGATTCTATTTTAGGATTTAAAAGAGATTTCCTGTATTTAAAAGAGATGCTTTTAAGGTTAGTGGGCTCAAAAATCTGACCTACTTCCTTGCCTCCCTCATTCATGGCCTTTGTCAGTGAAAGATCCAGATTCCTGTATAGATATATGCTATTCGTGGGGGGATTCTGCATCTCTGTGCTTGCGCAGAATTCATGGACCTTGCAGATTTCTTTGCTTCCCTGCAGAAAAAGGACTTCTGATGGGGAAGCAAAGGGAAGCCGCAAGAGAGGTCATGCACAATGTCCCCAGCAATGCAGGCAGATTGGTTTGGGCACCCAGAGCAGCTAGTAGACACATATTTTACCACTGGAGAGGTGGAGGGGGCTGGGCAGTTGTGCGTAAGAGAAATACACTCTGTACCTCTCGCTCGCTATTGCGGCATGCTCGGCATGGAGGGGCAGGGCTTTGGGGTGTTTCTGAAGAGGTAGGCATGGGGCAGGCTCTGTTCCCTCAGGCAGAGCAGAATGCCGCAGCCTGCCTGCTTAGTGAATTGTTCCCATTGTTCTTAGGGAATTCCCCCAGGAATGTAAACATTTTAAGGCTCGTTTACATTGCCAGAGTGGTATAAAGGAGCAGTACTGTAAAGGACAGTGTGGTGCTTTAGGGATTAGAACTGGTGCTTTAGGGATTTGGACTGAAAAAGTTTCCTATCAAAATGTGCTCCATGAACTGTTTGCTACTGACCTCTCTGGAGATGGTCAGTCACCGATATAAATTGTGAGTTTGAGTCCCCAGCCCTCACTTCCTCTTCAGTTGTCTATGATGCAACACTGAGCATATAGCTGCATACATTTGTTGACTAATAACTAGAAGTAAACGGCCAATACAGCTACATTACTATTAGACAAAGGGGGCTTGGCAATTTCCTCCAATGCTCCCCATTCTCAATCTCCATCTATTATATTGTAGTTTAAATAAATTAGCAAAATAATTGAAACCAGCTTGATTATATTGTGTTATTCTGACAAAAATACGCAGAATTTAAAAATATTGTGTGCAGAATTTTTTTATTTTTTAGTGCAGAATTCCCCCAGGAGTAAGCAAGAAAAGGGTTTACTGCCAGATTCAGTGGAATATCTATTCAAGAAAGGCAAAGTGAGTAAAACCACACATTATCTAATTCTGCAGAGTCACAGCGTGTAACTATTTACCCAAGTGGAGCGGGAGAAAAAGATCATAGTAGGACAAAATTTGGAGAGGAGGATCTTATTTCTCCTTTATGGAATGCTCCCAGAATTAATTCTGTCATTGTAGGACTACTGGTTGATTGCCTGCACTGGTAAGAAATCTGCCTAGCTCAAAATCAGATTCAGTGGAAATGCAATCAAAAACAGAGTAAAAGAAATGCAGTAGTCACTCCTCTAACATTGTGAATGCCATTATGCCTAGCAATGTGTCACAGCATAAAACTGCAGCAGTGCATATAAGCACATACAATAGCTGCAAGCAGCAGCCTCTGTCATCCAGAAATCTCTTTTATCCTATCATTTCCTCTGCAGCAGTAAAGAGTAGTGCAGAGTTGTAATACCCCTTTTAAGCTGACAAGCACTTTTGGTTTTTTAGCTGGAAGCTGGTTGTGAGCAACCTGCAATGCAGAGTTGTGCAGCACTAGGGGTGGATTTTGCTGCATGGAAAAATGCCTTTGAGTGCTGGAATTAGAGCTCATGTGGGTTGTGCTAAGGGACTTGAAGCATACTGCCCCACATACACATACTGGTAACAAACAATGCCCTAATTAATGATAGAGCATTAAGTTTCCATCCTTGTTTCCTACCAAACCAAGAGCAATAGTCTCCTCTTATCTGCACTGCAGATCCCTAGTTAATATTCTGACAGAAGTGGAAGTTTCTTGGCAGAATATGCCAGAGAACTGCAGTATGGATCAGAGATAAGAGTTTTATCCAAATACTACAGCGTGAGTGATGGAAAACATTAACATTTTTCATAAAGCAACTTAATGATTTCATAAATGGTTACAAACAGTGAGTAAACACAATTATGCATAAGTTACTGAACATAAATTGACAATGTCCTGTTAGGATGACAGTATGGTCATTCAGTAAGATGCTTGGTAACAGACTTTTTAATGGGCTGCTAACTGATAAATGGTGTGCTCCACAAGCTTCTCTCTTAATTGCAATATTCTGAGGAATATTTTTATTCATCAAATTCTGCTTTGGCTTAAGTGCATATACTCAAACAAAATGGAATCTGCTGTCATACTGTCAATAGTACTGGATCGCTCCTCTTTACTTGTTGTAAAAGTCAAAAGAAGAGCCTATAGATAGATATATGTATATTTTAATTGCTGTTTATCTGAACCCTTTGAAAACCACTTGACAACTTTTTTACAGTAGTTTCTCCCACCACTGGCTATATTTTTTATATGGGCACTGGGCTGCTGATACAACTGGTTTATTTTTTAAACGTAAAAGCATTTATTCTGAATAAAGCTTTTCAGGTAGTTGTACAGCAACTGCAAACAGATAAAGAGGGGCAAGAGGTTTGGACAAATTTCAGAAAACTGATACTTCTGAGAGTTTCCTGAGTGAAATCCTGACTTGACTGAACTCAATGAGAGCTTTGCCATCAAGTTCAAGGGTGCCAGGATTTTACCCCATGTCTGGAATGATGGTAATACTATAATATTTATTAACGCTGTTATACCGCCTAGGAGCCCTCGTCATGAACCAGGACACTATTGTGCTAGGTGCTGTACAGACATAGGACAAAGACAGTTCCTGCAACCTTACAATCTAAATATAAGATATGCGACAACAGATGGATATAGACAGACCAATGGGAGAGTACAAAGAAACAATGAGACCCTATTAGTCAGCATAATCTGATGGAAAAATCTCTTACTGATCAGAAATCCACTAATCTGAATGAATTATTTATGAAACAAAATATGGTGCAGGTCAATCTCAAACCCAGGACTGCACAGTTAAAAGGTAATGTACAAACCATTATTTCACTTACCACCCAACAGGATTTTTTACAACTGTTACTAATAATGAAAAGTAATTTTCTAGAAATCCATTCTCTTTACAACCTAGATATTAAGAAACGAAGTAGGACCCATACATGTGATAATCTTCACCATACTTGAACAACATAGTCCCTTCATTCTCATCAGAATAAAGCCCAGCAAGAAAAATGACTATGGATCAGATTCTGCCACCTCTCTCATGTTTACTCTGGGCCTGATCCAACGTCCACTGAAGCGAGCAGGGAGATACTCCCACTGATTTCAGTGGGTACTGGATCAGGCTCTGTCAGTAGCTCTACTGATTTCAATTAAATGCCTATTCTATTCTTAATAGGCGTATACCACTCTTAACTCCATAATATCTGAGCGCCCTTCAGTAACGCATTATGTGATCCAACTAACATCTGGCATCCATTCTCTCATCATCCTTTATGTGCAGCACAGTGTTTTGTTTGTAGGACTGTTTGCTCATTTTATTTAATTACAGATAATCCACTCCTCAGTATGGGAAAGGGTGGCAGAATCAGATGTTGTATGAAAGGGTTCCATCTTCACAATTAGAGTAGAATTAGATAACATATGTCTGTAAGAACATACGACTTTACCACAGAGGTATCTGTACACTTCTCTGCAATTACCTTTACTGCTGCAGTGAACAATGGCCACTCCCGTAAAGACACTGTGCTCCTTCCCACTCAACCTATGAGGGAAAAATGAAGAATCACTATGTAAGTTTTATAAAGTCCCTTCTTCACTAATGCATCACTGCATTACTATTTCACAGGTTTACAGAGTGTTCCACAAATAAGCCAATGGACACCACAGAAAAATACCAACTCTGGTTCATATCCTCACACACAGGACATGGGTTATGATTTTTCTTTCACAAAAGGTGAAAAGCTAAAACTCAAAATGGTACAGAAGGATCGGTACAGTAATTGGAATCTCTCAATGCTTAGTGTCCTCAAAACATTAACACTTGCTGGCTGTTCAGTGGCCTAAAATATGTTCATTTATATTGAGGTAAAATTAGGATTTTTGTTTTGTTTTATTATTTTACTATACCAGAGGAGAAGTGTCAATCTCACAGGCAAAACAGGATCATCACCATCATAAATGGCATTGTGATAGTCAGCTTCAGCAAAAAGATAATCCATGAAAGGTTAGGTTATACAACCTTTCCTCATGGTGAGTGGGAATACTGGTACCCTGCTACACCAGTATACTCATTCATTTCAACTGGGCTATTGATGGAGCAAAGTCAACTGAGACTGGCAGCAAGGAGAATGAACTATCCTTGCACCTGCCTAGGGATGATGCTTTCAAAGAATGGCTCAGAAATATCAGCAGGGAAGTGCAGGAATCTTGAATTGATATTGTTTATTTTGTCATGATAAGGACTTTACTCTCCTGAGTAGTTAACTACCCTCTTTGCACGGAACATTGAACATACTTTTTAAAAAAGAGAGAGAGAGAGCACGAAAACTATACAGTTCATAGATGTGTAAGCAAAACCAATGTAAACTGAGGCAAGACAGCTTAACTTCTTAGACAGTCTGATTATGAAACAGCATCCTAACACTGAATTGTGATACCATTACTCATATCAGATAGTACCTCCCACCCTAGTCAGTCTCACTGAAGTAAACAACTTGTGAAGCATGAAACTACTCAACATAAATCATCCATTCTGGCCCCTTGAAAGTTTGTGTAGCTGATTATGATAATTAACACACAGATAAGAGACAAGAGTTTACACTGCTAGCACCGGATGCAAAATGACCCCAACAGGGATTATCCTGAAGAAAAAAAAACAAAGATTTCAAATATATTGCACATTCATGCTTGTTTTAAGAGTTTTGAGATGACTTTTTTTTAGTAATGTAAACAAACATCTTTGTAAGTTGAGTGCAAAAAGTGACTATTTTCTGGAAGCCTCCAAACATGGTATAATTTCAAGCAAAATTATGTACTAAATCAGAAGACCCTTTTCAGTCTTTCATGAGTTTGGTGGGATATGTTTGGTCTCCTGATAATATCAAATTCTGCCCTTACTCATTTGCTCTGAACAACCATTACTTTTTATAACTCCATCAAATGGAGAAATCTAATTCAACAGCACAAAATCTAAATTAGAGCCACAAAGCAAAGATTCCAGAAAGCCATATGCCATGTGTCCCATCCAGTGAATTTTTCCTAAGTTAGTTTGTCTCTTTCATCAGCTCATGTTCAATAAGTCATGTCACTGGCAGTTTGCTACACAATAGAAGAATGATCAGCAGACTTTTTCACATACCATTCTTTAACAAAGACACCATTTTATTCTAAAAATGGGCCTTGAGAAAATGTGACCGTGTAACCTCCTACTTACTAGTCATACCTGAATAACCCAGAGCTGCACTCCTCCCACACGACTACTGTAGGCAAGTATTTCTTAGTTTATGAATTATTACTATGTACTTCTTATCTTGATATTTGTCTTACACTAAAAGTTTACATCTCACAAAACTGGCACATAAACACATTCGCTTTGATGACTTTTTTTTACTGTTACTTAAATGTTCATTGCCATGATCTCAGAACTGCAAACCTTTAAAGGGGAAAAAAAGTGAGGTAATTGAGTTGCCTCTGGAAGGCAAACATGGTTTCTTCAGACTGAGATACAATCCGATTTCTCCCTTAGGCCTCAGGACAGGATAACAGCCTAACAGCATTAGAGCTTTAAGAGATGGAGTGACAGTCAATTCAAGTGTTCTAGCCTGCTAACAGGCTACAGTATTGTGTAATTGGCACTTATTAAAAGTGATGAGCTGCAGAAAGAAATAATTGCATTAATGAAATAGCTCACATATGGTACGCAACAGAATGAGTCTGAAACATGGGGAAGAGGACATCATTAAGCTGAAATGGTTGAACTACATTCAAAGGAGAGAAATAGAAGCCTGACATGACTTAATGTATGACAGGGGAATAAGATAGGACAGTAAAAAAAACAAAAAAAAGCAAAAATTTTGCTCTTGGTTACACCAATGTAAATTCAGTGTACTTCTATCAAAAAAAAAAAAAATTGCTACTGTAAAGGAGAGCACAATGTGGCTCCAAATAAAAGAATTCCTGATTAGTTTTCTCCTAGTACACAATTCATGCAAACCGCACCTGAGGAGAGGCAAAGGACCAATACCAAATGCTTGTACTGTTAAAGAACTTTATTATTAAGGAAGTCAATAATAAAACAACTGCAATGCAAATAAAAAAAAATTTATTCTAATGATACTAATGCAACATTGTTATTGAGACTCTGGAAGGACACAAGACAGGAAATTCAAAGTGATGGATCCTAAGCACACCATATTTCACATCCCTTGCACAGATCAGTAATTTGTAATAATATTTTATGTATAATCTTGTATTAGTGCACTGCCTAGGAGTCCCAGTTATGGATCAAGTCCCCACTATACTACACACTGTAAAAAACACAGAACAAAAAGACGGTCCTAGCCTCCCTGAGCATATATATATTGTTATCTTTTATGCATCTCCGTGCATGAATGTTAAAGAATTTTGCAGTTCCAGTTGCTTCAGAAAACACTGCCTGATTAACTCATTTAACCTTATTTAAAACTACAAACCTTGACAGCATCTTATATGCATCTTGTTTATCAACTGGTTTCTCCAGAATCTGTTTTCCGACAGCCTGAAATAGAAAGAAAAATACTCTGCTGTGTATCTCTAATAGGCTGAAATTGAGATCAGTCACACAGACTTTTCAAACCATAATTTCAGCCAGCCTTGCCAGCAACATCAGTCTACTTAAATGTTAAGTATCATATAATGATACCTATCTCCTCTGTAAAGCTTTTTGAGACCTATGGATAAAAACCACTAAATAAGAACCTTGGAGACATGAGCCTTCTATTTATTAAAAGAGCAAATACTATCAGTGCAAGCTTCCCCTCCACCCTGTGACTGTCAGAAGGATCTGCAGAGGTCAGTGGTTAATTCAGTGTCTCTCATAAATTCTTTCTTTACCCTCTTTGCTGAGACTAGCAGTAAGAGTACCATTTGTGTT
>NC_133769.1:244341990-244595796 GCF_003597395.2 Chelonoidis abingdonii | reverse complement strand
TTTTTACTGTTACTTAAATGTTCATTGCCATGATCTCAGAACTGCAAACCTTTAAAGGGGAAAAAAAGTGAGGTAATTGAGTTGCCTCTGGAAGGCAAACATGGTTTCTTCAGACTGAGATACAATCCGATTTCTCCCTTAGGCCTCAGGACAGGATAACAGCCTAACAGCATTAGAGCTTTAAGAGATGGAGTGACAGTCAATTCAAGTGTTCTAGCCTGCTAACAGGCTACAGTATTGTGTAATTGGCACTTATTAAAAGTGATGAGCTGCAGAAAGAAATAATTGCATTAATGAAATAGCTCACATATGGTACGCAACAGAATGAGTCTGAAACATGGGGAAGAGGACATCATTAAGCTGAAATGGTTGAACTACATTCAAAGGAGAGAAATAGAAGCCTGACATGACTTAATGTATGACAGGGGAATAAGATAGGACAGTAAAAAAAACAAAAAAAAGCAAAAATTTTGCTCTTGGTTACACCAATGTAAATTCAGTGTACTTCTATCAAAAAAAAAAAAAATTGCTACTGTAAAGGAGAGCACAATGTGGCTCCAAATAAAAGAATTCCTGATTAGTTTTCTCCTAGTACACAATTCATGCAAACCGCACCTGAGGAGAGGCAAAGGACCAATACCAAATGCTTGTACTGTTAAAGAACTTTATTATTAAGGAAGTCAATAATAAAACAACTGCAATGCAAATAAAAAAAAATTTATTCTAATGATACTAATGCAACATTGTTATTGAGACTCTGGAAGGACACAAGACAGGAAATTCAAAGTGATGGATCCTAAGCACACCATATTTCACATCCCTTGCACAGATCAGTAATTTGTAATAATATTTTATGTATAATCTTGTATTAGTGCACTGCCTAGGAGTCCCAGTTATGGATCAAGTCCCCACTATACTACACACTGTAAAAAACACAGAACAAAAAGACGGTCCTAGCCTCCCTGAGCATATATATATTGTTATCTTTTATGCATCTCCGTGCATGAATGTTAAAGAATTTTGCAGTTCCAGTTGCTTCAGAAAACACTGCCTGATTAACTCATTTAACCTTATTTAAAACTACAAACCTTGACAGCATCTTATATGCATCTTGTTTATCAACTGGTTTCTCCAGAATCTGTTTTCCGACAGCCTGAAATAGAAAGAAAAATACTCTGCTGTGTATCTCTAATAGGCTGAAATTGAGATCAGTCACACAGACTTTTCAAACCATAATTTCAGCCAGCCTTGCCAGCAACATCAGTCTACTTAAATGTTAAGTATCATATAATGATACCTATCTCCTCTGTAAAGCTTTTTGAGACCTATGGATAAAAACCACTAAATAAGAACCTTGGAGACATGAGCCTTCTATTTATTAAAAGAGCAAATACTATCAGTGCAAGCTTCCCCTCCACCCTGTGACTGTCAGAAGGATCTGCAGAGGTCAGTGGTTAATTCAGTGTCTCTCATAAATTCTTTCTTTACCCTCTTTGCTGAGACTAGCAGTAAGAGTACCATTTGTGTTGGCTGTTAAAAATGTCTTAAATGGCATTGCTTAGGCGATGCACTCAGTTATTTGACAGCTGTGAGGATCAGGAAACGCGCCTCTTCCAACATAGTAGAAAGCCCGATACTGATTATGGAATATGGAGTATATCTAAAAAAAATAAAATAAAGGTAGTGGTGGAAACCCTGTCATTTGAGACATTTCAAACCAGGCTAAGTACTAGAAAATATACCATAGGGACAATTCTGCATTGACAGGAGGATGGACTAGATGAGTAGTCAGGCCTTTTCCAACTTTAAATTTCTAAGAAGTTAGACCTCAGCAAGAGAGTTTTAGGCACTGGTCAGACATGATTCAAACTACTGATAAAATACACAAAAATTCTTACCACAATAGTGTCTGCTCCTATAACAATATCTGGAGTTCTAAGGTGTTTCTGGAAAGATGAGGAGGCACAAAAAAGGAAAAAAAACAATCAACACAAAACCCCAGAATATCCAACTCAAGACACTGTAGCTTTATCACTTGAAAGGTATTGATCTAAATATATCTAGGAGGGAGCCGAAGTCTAAGCATCCTTAACAGAATTGTAATCAGTTACATCTGTGAAAAAACAGGGACAGCAAGGACTGTGAGCAGAAAAAACTGAGGGTATGATTTTGCCTGCAGAACTTGTATTGATGATAAAGTGCACTCAGGAAAGATTAGAACCCAGCTCAACTCTCTGAGCACAGGTTGAGTTTCAAGGCTGCCATTTACAAAACAACTTTTTTTGTAATAAGCCAAGTGTATTGGATACAGAAATCACCGAAACACATTAAGCATGATGACATCTATAACAATGGCATTGTGGTACTCAAGTGTACTTGCATACCCCTCAACCACCTGAATTTAAATGTATCCAGCCATTAAAAGGAGTTCTAAGGTTTGGTTTTATAGAATTCTCTCAGCCCTTTCCTTCTTCCCTCTCCCTGCTCTCAAACTGCACAGTGTTCTTGTTGTCCAGGATTTTTTGCTTGCCTACATTTCATGTGGCTGATTTCAGACACTAACTCTACAGTTTATCATTTTACGAGGTAACATGGCTAAGACTTACATTTATTTATTGTTCATGATGGAAGCAACTGTTGATATAAACTTAGTGCTTCTTATGGCAGCTTATTTTCATAAACAGAGAAGGTTCTAGTCTTAATATATTAGGTAAGAGTTAATAGAGCAAATGAGAGTAGGAACTCTACTGGGAAACAGCATAAGATTTGATATCGTAATAGGTAGTGCTTTCACTTTCATACTGATTAGTTTTAAATGGTACACCTACATCCATATGCTACTTAACTAAATCCTGTACACAGGAAGTGCTCAAAATCTGTCTGGATGGACTTAAGAAAAATATGAAGTAGCAGGAAAATTTTTAATACTATTCCACAATTAAAGCCCACTATATTCTTGTTAAGGTTTGAAATTTACTCCCCTAATATCACACCATAGTCAGAAAAAGAAAGTGACAGAAACAGATATGAATCTGTGTAATCATTTACATAGGAGATAATTCAATATTTGCATTGGTAGATAGTGTTATTTGGAAACGGTGTTGGTAGGGCACATTCAGTATATGTGAATCGATCTCAGAAAAGGATTAGTCTCTATTCCTCCCTTCCAGAGGAAGGTCATTAAGGAAATATTTGCAGAACCACACCAGCAGCAAACGACAACCTATAAGGATTTTTTTTTAACCTAATCAGTTGAGCTTCAGGCTTGGTTGTGGCACAGAACTAGCCTTAATCACTGTGGTGGAACATATTAGGGCAGTAGGCAGAAGTCTAATAGCTGTGCTGATGCCAATAAATCTATTGCTGGATTTCGACAACATTACTCACAAGGCTCTATTGGCTTGACCATGGGACTAGAGGAAAGGCAGACCAAGTTGCCTTAGTTCATTGTTTTCAGAATGAGGTCAGAGGGATGCGTGCTGGGCAGCTGTTCTTTTGCTTAATTTATGAAGGCTCACACTGCTCACTCCAGTCACACTTCTTATTCAAGCAGTACCTGAAATCATTCAGAGATTGCGAGGCATGATTGGTTACAGTATCATTGGTATACTGATGACGGTCAGTTCTGTATCTCCTCATAGGACCTAAATAGAATTGCATCTCTGCTCACCAAATGCCTGAAAATCCTGGACAAAGTCTAACTATCTCAGTCTCAATTTGGATAGTTGGCTGTTGGCAGGACTTGGCAATTATACTTCAATTTAAAGCTTCTGCCTGCTATCAGAGCTGTGTGTAATCACAGTTTTGGCCTTTCACAAAGTGAAGGCACTGGAGTTCCTTTCAGCAAGTCTAGCCCATTTCAACAGGTAGTTGCCACAATAGTGACATAGCGGAAAATGTGTCTGTTTGTTTAAAGGATACAAATACACCTGTATACTTACTACCTTTACAAGTGCACATAACAGTAATAAACAGTGAGAATAACCCATACCACACAAACACAAGATCTGACTATTGAAATAGCTGACAGACTCACTAGATGCATTCTATTTGCCACTTCAAGTGCCTTCTGCTTTGCTGTTTCTATGGCATACTCATAAGGGGCTGCAAAAGACGATTTCTCAAGTGTCTCTTTAAACCAGGATGGAACCACCTCAAATCGGAGACCCTACAATATACAAAGGAAAGACAATGCAGTGAGCATCATCAAGTGTTTTGGAAAGAACCTGTAAAATAAACAGATTAAGTGGATTTTGCTCTTTTTTTATTCTATATTTTTGTTTCATTTCCTCTACAGTGCAAATTATATTAAATCATGCAAATAGTAAATTAGAATAGAGTGGAAGCTAATCTGAGAAATATCAGTGAAAACTATCTAGTTATTTATTTTTTAAAAAATTAACCTACTATAAAATGCCAATTGTCTTCAAGAGAGAAAGAAAAAGATAGATATTGGTAACAACATATAAACAAACTGTAGAATTACAAATCTATTGCAAACATAACAATCTAGTCCAAACATTGCAAACTTCACTCATTCCATCAGCAATATGCAATCAAAATTAAAACAAAAACAAATAACCTAAATTCCGATTGTGTGTGTTTCATCTGAGAAGCAAAATCCTTGTTGCATTGAATTGTTTTGAATTTACTCTTAATATGCAAACATCTCAAGACAAAGGCAAGAAAATCTATCCATGACAAACAAAAGTTTTACACTTGGAGTACTTATAATCATTTTACTCTTGTCAGCTATGCATGTAACAACCTAACCACAAATGCATGACATCTCTCTTCCTTAGGGTTTTCTATAACACTCAACATTGTAGTATCTGTGTGCTTCCTATGTAAATTAGATCTGTGCAGTGAAGTCTTCAGTAGACATAATCTTGGCATGTGGATACATCTGTGCTGCATGTGGATAAATGTGTAAATATAAGTTTTGCACACATTTAACTGAAACACACTATCAAATGTATGTTTAAATGTAAACATTCACATAGCCAGAAATACACAAATTAGTTTTGTCACTGCAACAGGGCCGTCCTTAGGATTTATGGTGCCCTAGGCGAGATTATTAAACTGGTGCCCCTGTGCCTGTCTTGCTCTCAGAAACACAAACATAAGCTTACAGTATTGGAAAACTTGCCATAGGCATGTTACTAAAACCAGTTTAACTTAATTAAGCACACTGTAATGCTGATGAACTAGCACTAAAAAGTAGCATTATAGAAAAGATTCTCATTTGACAGAATGATGCAAATAATATAATTTTTTAAATTTGTCAACATTTTATTGGAAATGTATATGAAGAGGTATTGAAACAAGGATTAGTTTTTAATGAAAAGCTATCTGTCTGGCTTTTTTGGCTGCAAAGTCAGTAATAATGTCATCATATGACAAAGACAAAGTGATGGCTTGTTCGACTGTAAGAATAGCAAGACCAGTCAAGTGTTCCTGACTCATTATAGAGCAGAGATAGGTTTTAATGAACTTTGTTTGAGAAACTCATTCTCCTGTGCTATGTAAAGAATTGTCAGTTAGAATATGAGGGCAAGTTTGCTGGTAGGAATAACTGTACAATGCATCTATTGATTTTGCAGGCAACAACTCAATTCTT
The DNA here is from genome assembly GCF_003597395.2 of Chelonoidis abingdonii. Classification (NCBI taxonomy): domain Eukaryota; kingdom Metazoa; phylum Chordata; order Testudines; family Testudinidae; genus Chelonoidis; species Chelonoidis abingdonii. Next base: position 244,590,176 of record NC_133769.1, on the reverse strand, counting down.
CGTACAGTTCAAGTCCATTTAAATCAAAAATGTCACCATGCTTCAGGAGCTCTCTAGTCAGGGATCACAATGTGGTGCCGCGCAGGCGCCATGTGCCACAGGGCTTCTCAGTGCACCCGCATATTGGCCAGAGGACGAGCATCTGCCGAAATGTCGCCGAAATTCGCGCGCATTTTGGCGCCAATGCCTCAGGATGACACTGCTTCCACTGAATTTCGGCAGCATTTCGGCGGATGCTCATCCGCCACCAAGGTGGGGACCACTGTCTAGGTCTTGCACTTTGTCATTAGTTGCTCTTGCTTCCTATTTCATTAATTTATCCCTCTCAGCCCATTGCCAGCTGAGTGAATGGAACCCAAGCCGACAGCGGTTGAGTGGCTCAGCCGAGGTCTCAGCGTCGCCTGCTCAGCCTGCTGCCAGCCTGGGGCTCCTTGGGGTCTCCAGCCAGCAGCGGGTGTTGAGTGGGCTAGCTGGACCCCGAGTAAATATAGGGCAGCAGCCGAATCCCAGAGCAGCAGTGGGCTGAGCCATTCAGCCCACATTGCGTTCATCAAAAATCAGCTCGCGTGCACCTTTGTACGTGTGCCGTTAGGTTGCGACCCTGCTCTATACACTAGTAAGGAGAATGAGCAATTATTAGTTGTTGGAGGGCTCTATTAGCAGTAACAGGCTATAGGGAAATCAGTCAACATTTTTTTGTTTTCTGATGAAACTGGCCCACTCCCTTCCCCATACCCAAACTTGTCACAAATAATTGTCAACAGCTTAATTTTCTTGTTTTTGGCTAAGATATGATTTTTTTAAAAATATTATGAAACTGAATTCAGGTCTTAGCAGATTTTTGGCAACAAATTTGCTCAATGACAACAAATGCAAACAAGTACTGCTTTCATGCTTGGCTTATTCCCAGCCTGCTGGTTCACAGCTGCAGTGAGGAGGAGATGGGGAAACTGCAGGACCCCAAAATCCACATCTTGGGGTGCAGAGTGCAACAGCAGCAGCAACACCTCAGGGGTCGATCACATGCCAATGGCACCACCGCCAGCCACCGGACCATGGTGAAGTTAGCACAGCATCTGATTCTAGGGACGGGGCACCATGGAGCCACCAGCAGCTCATCCTGCCCTATGCAGCTCCCCTGGATGAGAGGATCACTGCCAGTTCGGGGGAGAGATGCACTCCCAGCTAGGTGACCAGATCCAGATGTCCTGATTTTATAGGCCAGTCTCGATTTTGGGCTTTGTCTTAGATAGGCACCAATTACCCACCTAGGGGCTGGAGATAGCAAGTTTGAAAAATCAACAGGACAGAGTGGGGGAACAGAAGCCTATATAAGAAAAGACCAAAAATTGGGACTGTCCCTATAAAAGTGGGACATCTGCTCACCTACCCCAACCCCCTGTCTGATTTTCACACATGCTATCTGGCTATCCCCAGCCCAGCCTGTGTGACCATCCAATCCTGGCTCCTGCAGGAAGTTGCACGTTTCCCCCTCAAGTGAGGGCTGCTGGGATGGCGGTGGATTGAGCAGTCACACTGCAGCAGGGTGCTCAGGTTGGGCGCTGGGGCACAGGCTCTGGGGTGGGCAGGGCTGGATAAGGAACTTGGATGCAGACAGGCTGCCCCAGGGCTGAGGCCAGAGAGACTCTTCCCCCTCCTTACTGGCAGAAGCAAGCTCCAGGGGAGAGGACCCCTCCTCTCCCCCTCCCCCCCACGCGTGGCACACTCTCTGCACCACGTCACTGGCACATGTCCTAGGGACTCTCAGGTCCAGAAAGCCACTCGCCTCCCTATGATGGATACCAGGGCAGGGGTTCCATGTGTGGCCCCACCCTGCTGCTGCCACCGGGTGCGGAGGGGGGGGCGGAGAGAGCTCCCAGCATGTGTGCCCCTCTTCCCCCGTCTCCTCTTCCCTCCCCTCCCCTGGTGCTCCTACCTGCCACTGATCTCTATAGCCTTAGGCAAAAGCAGCACAAACAAAGGGAGAGACACTGGCTGTTTTCTTTCAGGCAGGGAAGCTCCGAGGAGGGGGCAGGGGAGAAACCCCAGCTCCAAATATTGGTGGAGCACAATCCCCAGCTTTGAATATTCCTGGTGCTTGAGCACCGGCTCAAGCCCATATAAGCTTCCACCCCTGCAGGTGAGTTCCTTCTCCCAGCCCTTCCCAGCAGCCAATCCCCTCCCTCAGACTGTGCTGCATTCAGCTCTCTCTAGGACCCAGCAGCCTTGCTCTTACATGCTCCACTGCTTCCCATCTGGTGCCCCCAGACCTTTTGGGGCCCTAGGCGGCTGCTTATTTTGCCTATGGCTAAGGACGGCCCTGCACTGCAACGTATTTAGCTTTCTGGATTTTTTTCCCCCTAATTCCTGCCTCCAAACTACAGGTTCAATCTTGTTTCACCAGTAACTTCAGTTAAAACAGGATTTCACCCCAGCAGGGGCATTTCCAGGGAGCTTTTGGGCGCTAAGACCTAGCAAGGCTGGGCATCCTTGCAAGAGCATTGGAAAGTTTATGTCTCCACCTCAGTTAGACAACAGGGACTGGCCTGTGAGTGGTGTGGCCTGATTGGGGCTTATCATCTGCTGTGGAGACTTCCAGGCTGGAGCTCTAGCACCCTCACAGGGTGCAGCCCCTGCCCAGCGCCAGCACGGATGTCTAAGTGCAGTGCAGACTTTGCAATGTAGCCACACTCCGAGTGCCCTCACCCCTCTATTGCCCACTAACGGCAGGGGTCCAGGCGGCGCTGCCCCGGACTCACCACGTTCGTGAGGATCTCCTGCCGGCGAGGGGAGGCGCTGGCCAGCACCACCCTCTTGCTGACCAGCTTCCCGATCACCGGGTTGAGCACCATGGCCGCGGCGCCGGCGGCTGCGGGGAGGCCCGAGATCTGCCCCGCAGGGCCCCGAGGCTCAGCAGCGCCACGAAACGCGCAGCGCCAGACCTGCCCAGGGGCTGACGAGCGGCGCGTTTATACGGCGTAGCGAGCTGGGAGGAGCGGGGCAGTGGGAGCCACCTCCGGGCCGGAAGGCGGGACCGGCGCGCTGCACGGGGGAGCTGCGAGCGCTCCTGGCGGGACTCAGGGGGGAGCTGCCTCGGCGAGCTGGGCACGTTCGAAATGGGACAGACAGACACTTATCTACACTGGGGGGAGGTACGAAATACTAATGCAGCAAGGCAGCTGGCGGGAATGGCGAGACAGACAGCTGGAAAGTTGGATACGGGGCGGATTTAGTCCGGAAGAGTCAGTTGCAGTTTTCAACTTCCACCTGCAGTATTGGGATCCTCAGGTGCTTAAAAATCATTATTCAAGCTCCAAAATCAAAAGCCTGGTTTAAAAATTGTAAGATTAAAAGGAGGAATACACAGGTACACTCATTTTGCATTTTCAACCTTTTCTCGGCTACCACAAGGGCTAAATTTTATTATTATTTATTATTTTATTTTTATTATTAATTAATGCTGAGCTTCACCTGCTAACTCTTGATTCCAGCTGCTGAGGCTTTCAGAAAATCACGAGACTTTTGATGAATTGGTGAGTTGGCTGCAATCTGTTCTGCAGGATGCTTTCCTCTGAATAACACTGAGGGTTGGTCTACGCTACACACTTCAGTAAAACAATGCTGCTCAGCGGCCTGAAAAGGGAAGTGGCTTAACTGTACTGATGGGAGGAGCTCTCCTGTCCTGTTCGCCTAGGAGCATCTTCACTGAAGTGTTATCGCAGCTTTGTAAGTGGCGACCTGCCCTGAGTCCCATGGGGTAATCAAGATACATGGCAGTAAGGGGCTAGCTTGACCCTTTAACTGTTCTTTTCTTGACTTATTTCCAATGTTTGGGTACTTTAGAAGGTGTAGAATTTTTTAACATCTTTCGATAATATCTTCATCCTTGACTCTCATGTCACATGATGCTGAATGTGAGGGTTTGCACACCCTATATATAGGGTGATCAGATCACCACACTAAAATATCGGGACACATCGGGGTGCCATTACCCCTGCCCACAGTCTACCCCCGCTCCTCCTAGGCTCCTCCCCTACTCTGCCCCAGGTCCTGCCCCCTCCCCGCTCGGCCACCTTACCGCACCCTTCCTCATTCCCCAGCCTGCCGCTGGCTTGCTGCATCCCTCCTCAGTCCCCCCACCACCACTCGCCTCTTCACCCCCCGGCATTGACTTCCACTCTGCCGAGTGGGTGCTCACCCACCCCCTGCCTCTTCCTGCCCTGCACTACCCTCACCCTGCCCCCATTGCACCCCTTCCCCCAAATCCCCGACCCTGCCTTGCCTCTTCTCCACCTCCTCCCCTGAGTGCGCCGCATACCTGCTCCTCCCCCCTCCTTCCTGGAAAGCACTAAGCACCGCCAAACAGCTGTTAGGCAGGGGGAAGCACTGGAAGGGGGAAGGAGCAGGGACAGGGCGTGCTGGGGGGAGAAGGAGGCAAGGAGTGAGGAGCTTGGCTGCAATTTTTCCCCATGGGTGCTCCATCCCTAGAGCACTTGCAAGGTCATTACCTCCGTCCCACTCGCCTCCTTACCTGAATATCACGACAAGTGGCGTCCTGATCGTACATTGATCAGGACATGGGACAAAGGGTTAAATATCAGGACAGTTCTGATTTTATCAGGACATCTGGTCACCCTACCTATATATTTTTTTCAAAATAAAAACCCTAAACATATATTTACAACAAATTTCTAGGCATAGAACTGATTAATATTTTCATTATCTGGCCGTATGCCAACTCAGTTACAAATAATCATGGAAAATCATTAAAGGGTTTGTGTAGGTGGAAACCAATCAAAATCACAAATGAAGACCACTTGTAGGTATGCATAAATAAATGGGAAAATACCTTTCAAAATAAGCATCAGTACAAAAGTGGTAGAATTTTCATTTGGCAACAATTATAGGAAATTCAGACAAAAGAAAAAATTTCTGCAACCATAAAATGTGCAGCATTTGTTTTCCAGAAATGAGACTGAACTATCTGTAAATGTTGAGTCCAGATATCTCAGTCCCTCATCTATCTTCTTATGGGCCAGACTGTGAGCTTTTCACTCCTGTTAATGAACAATTCCTCATACATTTAGTCTCACCAAAGTGAATGGAACTGTCCATGTGAGTACTTTCACAGATTTTTGAAATCAGAAAAGATTATTATGATCATCTAGTCTGATCAGTTTCTCTCCATGAGTATTGATGTCAGACAAAATCCTAATAAGTGCATTGCATCTACTGAACTGCTGCAACTTCCCATTGAAGTTAATGGAATTCAAATAATCAGTTCTTCTTGGGATTTGGACCATAATAATTACTGATCCAAAGTTATTATTTCACACAATACCTCATATGATTTCAGGATATAATATTGTATTTTGGTGATGTGCTGCTCTAAAGAGCAGAGTTGCATCTGTTTATTCAAGTAAAGTAAGAAGTAAAGATCAAGTTGTTTAAATAGTGCTTGTATTAATCAAAAGTTTGAAAGAGTTTTTTTCCTCCCTCCTGCTAATCAATGACTCCATAGTTACTGATGGTGGTGTATATGTGGCAAAGTTCAAATATCCCTATGAGAACAAGCTAAGCAATGTCGAATAAGCTAACACAGAGAGGAGAAGTAGATGAGTCTCACACTTATACTTTTGAGTTCTGAAAATTTACTGTTGACAGGTAACCATTCTAAACCCCTCAGTTGCAGATTTTCAGAAATTAAAAGTATAAGTGTGAGATTCCAGTGAGTTGACTGAGATGAAGAACATTGACAGCAGTAGTTATTGGAAACGTGGCTGCCTACTGTGGATATTCTGGTCAAAGATTAGCTCATCCAAGGTTAGTTGTGAAACTCAACTTTTTCAAATACCTACTATATTTTGAAAAAAGCAAGGTAAGAATTAGAGATGAATGTAAAGCTCTGAACTGTAAAGGCTTTTACTGTATCGGAAGATTGGTATTCCGGTTTTAGATCTCTTCGTTTTTGCCTATGTTCTTACACAATGCTCATCATCGTGGTAACTGTGAAATATCAGGGAATGTTTTAAGGGCTAAATTCTACTCTCATTTACACCTGTGTAAATTCAGAGTAACCTCAATGATTTAAATTTGGGTTTACTGGAATTACTTTATTTGGATACAGTGTTTCTGCAAATGCTGAAACTTCCTTATCAGGAGAACTATGCAGTTCCACTACACAGAGATGACAAAATGCTAGGGGAGCTGCTATGGGGGCAGAGCCATAACTAGGGATTTTTGCACCCGAGACAAGGGACAGGGGCGGCATGACTGGCTCTTTGGTGGCGGGTTCCTCTCAGAGGGAAGAACCTGCCGCTGAATTGCCGCCACTCTTCGGTGGAAATTCGGCAGTGGGTCCCTCAATCCTTCTCAGAGGAAAGGACCTGCTGCTGAACTGCCGCTGAAGAACAGCAGCAGGTCCTTCCCCCTGAGAGTGATTGAGGGACCCACCTCCGAATTTCCGCCGAAGAGCCGGACGTGCTGCCCTTCTCCCTTGCCGACAACTGGCGGCAATTCAGCGACGGGTCCCTCAGTCCCTCTCGGACAGAAGGACTTGCTGCCGAAGGAGAGACTTTCTGCACTCCTCACCTTCCGCGCCTGATCCCATAATCACTCAGATACTGGGCTAAGGGAAAGGGTATTTTTCCAAGGCTGGCAGGAAAGGGACAGATTGCAAATACCATGGTAAAAAGATTTAAACAGTGACAGCTCAAAGTGAAAAATAGTGGTTGTTGTTTGAATCCATGGGGGAGTCCAGTCAAGAATCAGGGCTCTTCGTGCCTAGTGCCTAGGTGCCCTCTCCAGTCTAGTCTCTATTTTAGCAAATAGAAGCTTGCAGGTTTCCAAGCCAGGCTCACTAGGTATGTGTGTCTCTCAGGAGGCCCCTCTGCACTGTCTCCTGCCTAGTTGCTGCAGTTGATCACATGTGTGGCAGTATCACATGTATATATAGAAATGCAGTAATAGATGGGTGCCTAAAGTTAGTACATTTGAAAGTCATGCCACATTTAGGGGAGAAGCCCCTGAGAGGAAGGATGTTCCAGTAGTTAGGGTATTAACCTTGGACTCTGCTACAGACTTCCTGTATAATCTTGGACTTAGTCTCTCTCTGTGGACTTAGTCTCTCTCTGTGTATGAATTCCCTGTCTGTACCATGAGCACAATACCACTTCCCTTCAGTAGAGACTGTGAAGTGCTTAGATACTTTGTTAATGAGGGCTATAGATAGGTACCTAAATATTGATTTAGGGCCTAGCTCCTCAAAGGCATTTAGGTGCCTAATTCCCATTGAGATCAATGAGAGTTAGGTGCTTAAATAGCTTTAAGGGTATGAGTGTGAGAACCTAACTTTAGGCACCAACATTTGGAATTTTTTGACCTAAGGTAAGTTTTAAAAACAGGGTTCAGAATCCCATACTACAATGGATGGGCCCATCATTCCTTTAATAGCCTACAGTCTATTTCCCAAACAGTCAAGGAAATCATTGCGTATGAGCTTACAGCCTGAAGAGTTGTAGGCCCTTTCTTCTTGGATTCCTGCTCAGAATAGTACTCCCAAAAGGGTCTGGGTGAATAGTGCTTAATCTCTTATCTTTCTTATCCCAAAGGTGACTCTCTGTGTGTAACCTTTCTGCCCCTCTGAGTTGGCAGCAACAAGGGCCGGGTTCAGTATCCAGGGGTTCTGTTTCAATAACACAATGCATAATCGGCTCGAGCCTCCACCCAGTGACCTGGGACACTTACATACCACCCCCCCCGGGCGCCTCTAGGATGCAATACTTCCTCTCTCGCAAGCACGGAGTCTGAGTGTAGCAAAATCCTTTTAATAAAGGAGGGAAACAATGCGGCATCACATTGGAGAAACACCACAAACAGGATTATAACACAAACCATAAGCAAAAACCCACCTCCAAGTACGTTTGGCAATGTCCTTTCCCCCTTAGGGTCTTAAGTCCAATCACCCCAAAGTCTAGCAACCCAAAAGTCTCTGCTCAGTGCCACCCCAGAGTTCAAAAGTTTATCTGCAGAGTTTTACCTCCCCCTCAGCCTTGGTGGAAATGGAGGGGGACCCACACAGGGTGGTAAGGGGCACCTTATGTGGGCCAAGGCCAGCTGCTCTGTCTCTCTGTGGAGTTCTGCTGCAGCCTTCACCACGACCAGCTCCACTTCACCAGCTGTGCCACTCCTCCAGCCAACCCACGAGCCACTCCAGCCATCCCCACAAACTGTTCCACTCCGCTCACTGTACCATGGGCTGCTCCAACATGCTGCAAACTGCTCTGCTCTGCCAGCTGCTTAGCGATAGGTGTTTAGGCTCCCCCGCTAGCTGCACAGCACTCAGTAATTCCAGCTCTTTAGTAATTTCAACTCTTAGTGATTTCAGCTCATAGTAGGGGAGCCCTGGTGCTGGTGCTGGTGCACTATTGGCCCAACATGAATTCAACTCAGCAGCCTTTAAATGGACTCCTAATGGAATCAAAATTAGCTCTACTCTTTAACAGGGGAGAGAGGAGGATGTGCAATTGGTGTTTCAGGCCCTCAAAAGGGGCCCCATACCATCAGGTACACACACCAGTCCCCAACCTCTCTCAATTCACTGGGTTTTGGAACCCATGTCCCTTGTCTAGCAAGTGTTACTTAATTTGTATTGAGACATCTCTGTCATAAAGCAGTCTCGTAGTTCCTCATTCACATAATCAGCTGACAACACTTTATTCCTCTTGCCCCAATAACAAAGAAATTGGGGATCCCAGAGCTGTCAAAATAACCATCCCAGGCTGCCGTGCGCTGTGCTAGATGGGGTGGGTGTACCAATGCAAATACCTAAAATTCCTTTCCACACTCCCCGTAATTCACCACCAGATGTCAGGGTAGGGCTCATCCTGACTCTGCTTACATGTGAATGATCTGATACAGTCTTCTCTCAAGTCATTTAACCATGCAGCTGAACTGCTGAGGTTCTGCAGCAGAATAGATCTGTTTGCAAAAGGTAATTTAGTCACCCTCTTTTAAGCATTGGGTTTGCCTTTGAAAGCAAATTTTATTTTGACAGGGCATGGGTATTGGCTGTTCAGTCTCCTTTACAGCAATATTTTGGGGAATCTTGTACAACTTCTGAATTCTGTTTGACATTGGGGGGCTCTTTATGTGTATCTGTGTCAGTCTACAGACTCCATTTTGAATGAGGAGTTTGCTGCCTTCTCTGTTATTCTTTTATCTCCAACGAATGGTAACACAGAGCTAACAACGAAGGGTCATTAAATCTTGAAGGGGCCTATCATAGCTTTCCTACTTAGATCTGAACCTTAGAGTTCAGAAAATAAGATGCTAGCATAAATTCCTCTAAGCTTAATTACCAGCTTAGATCTGCTAGTGCTGCCACCAGCCAGATTTCCAGTGTCTGGCGCACTCTGGTCTCCCCAAACCTTCCCTGGGGGACCCCAAGACTCAGATGCCCTGAGTCTTACAACCAAGGGAAATAACCCACTTCCCTTCCCCCTCTTTACCTCCTCCCAGAACTTCCCGCCCTGGGTATACTAGGAGATACCGTGTTTCAAGTCCTTGAAATGCAAACACAGAGAGATCAAGTTTTTTCACCCTCAGTCAGAGTCCCTGCAAAGGTAAGCTTTGCAACTCTGACACAAAGAGATTTTCCCTTCCCCCCTGTTTCCTTGCTCCCCACCAATTCCCTGGTGAGTTCTAACTAGGAAAAAATCCAACAGGTCTTAAAAAGAAAACTTTATATAAAAAGAAAGAAAAAAGACATAAACAATGGTCTCTGTATCAAGGCTGACAATATACAGGGTCAGTTGCTTAAAAGAAGAATGAATAAACAGCCTTGTTCAAAAAGGAATACAAATTAAACATTCCAGGAAACTACACACATGTAAATACAAAAAAACAATAGAAGCTTACTGTCTTTCTACCTTTGTACTTACAGCTTGGAAACAGAAGATAAGAAAAGCTTGAAGAGAGACAGTTCACTCTCAAAGCCGAGAGCAACAGACACAAAAAAACACACCCAGAAGATCCCTCCTTTGAGATTTGAAAAATCTTGTTTCCTGATTGGTCCTCTGGTCAGGTGTTTGGTTACCCCTTTGCAGGTGAAATAGACATTAACGCTTAGCTATCTGTTTATGACAGGGCCAATGTTGCCAACTTTCATGATCTTTTTTTTGCAAGTGACAGGATTTTGGCTGTGGCTGGAGCCAGCCTCGCTGCAACATAATAAGGTCCGGCCCACTAGTGAATTTGAGTGGTACTTGGGGGAAATTGCCTCTTGTTGGCTACCTGCCCCACTTGCCCACCTCTTGGGGTTGAGTAACCAATTAGAGCTTCTACAGAAAGCTCTCTCCCTTCCCTCAGCAACCTGAAGCCATTCTCACAGGAGGGGAAAGGAGAGGAAGGAGCTAAAGAATCCAGCAGCTCAAGGTGACTCTACTCCTGCCTCTCACATACCCTGCTGTGAGCAATGGGGATGGTCCTTCTCCTCCCACTTGCAGCACTTGCAGACGTCAGTGTGAGAGAATGCATGATTCAGAGGAGAGCCACATACAGACGAAGCGCCCAGACTCCTCAAAGGTTTCTACCTTAAGCCCAAAAAATGCTTAAGAGCTATAAGGAAACTGAGGCAGAAAAATATGTACAGGTGTGTTTATTATTTGGTCTAGATCAGGGGTTCTCAACCTTCTTTCTGAGGTCTCCCTCAACATCTAATAAAAACTCCACGACCAACCTTTGCCACAACAACTGTTTTTCTTTATATCCAGTAGATTAAAAGTTGTATTAAATAGATAGTTATAAACTTAAACACAGACACATATATAATATAAAAAAGAAAGAGATAATATAGGTACAAGAGTAAAAAACTGAATATTATTTTTACTTTACTTAGTGTGAAACTTCTTGCTGGTGCTGGTCAGCAGTTCTGCCAAGACATGGAGGGTATCTTCAACAAGCATACCTACCTATATGTCATGGTCAATGTTCATCCTGGCTCAGCTTCAGCCCAAGTTGGGGGGCTCAGGCTTCAGCTTTCTGCCCAGTGAGTCTAACACTGGCCCTGCTCTCTGATTTATTTTGGTGGACCCCCTGAAACCCACTCACAGCCCCCCAGGGGGCTGCGGACCCCCGGTTGAGAACCACAGATCTAGATCTCTTTATTTCTTCTGCTAGCTAACGTGAAGAGTAATTGTTTTAGAATCCTGTGCAAAGTCTGACTATGCATCTCCTGACTTGCACTGTCACATTCCTCTGAAGAGGGAAAGTGTAAACCCAGCGTACCAACAAGGGTGAAGATTTGCCAGAGGGTGTGCTTAAACTTCTGGAGAGTTTGGAGGAGTCAGCACTAATCAGAGGGCCTGGGCAGTTGGACCGCTGGGTCTCAGTTCTCAGAAGGTGCTAGATATAGGATCTGCACCCTGAGAGATGCCTAGAGACCCTAGCCAGGGGCCATGCCTGAACTCTGTTGAGACTCAAGAAGATTCAAGAGCGCACAGGAGCCTGGAGATATGGGCTCCAAACACAACCGCCTGGTGAATGTCCACGGGGAGTGCTCTATGTGTGTGACAATTGTTCTGTGTCCTTGTAACGTGTTATGCTCACCACCATGGCTCCTCCTGCTGGTTGCTCCGGGAATTAGCTCTGTCCATCAGCAGTGTGCCCTCCTTTTGTGGTGTCTCACTCTCGGTCACTACTTCTCCACCATCTCCACTGTCTGTGGGGACCACATCACTCCCGGACCACAGTGTCCTCTTCAGGGCATGGCCCTCCGGCTGTGCCCCAACTCCATTGTCTCCCCTGTTCCAGGGGAACCAGCAGTCCTTCGCTCGGCTTCTCACCACACTGGTGAACTGCAGCCCCAGTCCAGCCCCTCACTCAGGGGCAAACTGCAGTCCTTTGGCTAGACACTTCTCTTGGCAGTCAGTGGCGCAAAGGGTGAGGGGGGAGGCTCACCCGCTTCTCTGGGCCCCAACCCAGGGACCCTATAGCTGGTAGCCGCTCACTGCCTCTCCTTCCCCTCTGCCGCTACCTGCTTTCCCTGGGCCACTTCCCCGTAGCCCCAGCACCTACTCGGCCCCTGTATCAAGGTGTAGCGGGGTGCTCATCTCCCTCCGACCCTGACGGGGTTAAAACAGCCCCGGGAAAGGGCTACCCCAGGGAGACAATCATGGACGGGCTTGAGGCAGCCAATCAGGGCCTGGCTGGGCCACTATAAGAAGAGCTTCTGGGGAGAAAGCAGGAAGTCTCTCTCCAGCCCTGGAGGGAGAAGGGCTAGCTGCCTGAGAGGAAGGTAGCTGAACTGGAGCAGTGCTGGGGAATAGGGCAAGCGAGCTGGGGAGTTCCAGCCTGGTAAACCCCCATGCTGCAGGCCTTGTTGAAGGCCTACAAAAGCACTGGGGCTACAGAGGTGCAGCCTGGGAATAGGCAGAGGCAGCAGATCCTAACCCCTTGCCAATGATGAGTGGCCATTACACTGCAGTCTGCCTCACTGAGCAGGGGCTAAGATGATGACTGGCAGTAGCCACTGAAGCAAGGTAGGTGAGAAGATTGGGGATTTGCCTGGGAGGGGAGACCCTGCATGTGGGGGTACTGCAGTGGGCAGAACTCTGAGGTAAAGGGCACTGGGATCCAGGAGGGACACAGGGGACCTGAAGCAGGCAAGACACTGGCACCAGGAGGCGCTCTGATGCTGAAGAGCTAATGCCCAAGACTTCCAGTAGGAGGTGCCACAACAGTGAGTCTTCGCTTTGCTACACATGGCCATAGACTGGGAGCCTGCCAGGCTGGAGCTCTGCTTGCTCCCCTGACCCTGCCCAGCACTGCTCTGTCCCAGGTACTTCTCCTTATAGGCAACCAGTCCTTCTCCCTCAAGCTCCAGGAAGAGACTGAGCTCCTTTCTGTCCAGCAGCCCTTCTTATAGGACCCAGCCTAGCCCTGATTGGCTGCTTCTAAGCCTTCCTCTAGTTGTCTGGGTTCTGCACAGCCACTCCAAGGGCTGCTATTAATCCTTTGCCAGCCAGTGAGGGGCAGCTGCCCTGTCACAGTCCTTTACAGCTTTCAAGGGCTACGAGCACTTTCTTGGAGTGGGAAATAGCCAGGAAACCTGACTCGCCTTATCTAGCACATTATCTCAATGATATTGGAACATAACATAAGAATCGCTATACTGGATCAGACCAAAGATCCATCTAACCCAGTATCCTGTCTCCTGAGCAAATGAACAGAAGAGAGCAATTATCAAGTGATCCATCCCCTGTCATCCAGTCCCAGCTTCTGGTACTCTCTGTCTTATGAACATCCAGAGAATGGGGTGAGTTGCATCCCAGACCAGCTTGGCTAATAGCCATTGAAGGACCTATCCTCCATGAACGTATTTAATTTTTTTAACCCAGTTATTGTTTTGGCCTTTACAATATCCCCTGGCAACGAGTTCTAAAAGTTCACTGTGTGTTGTGTTTTCTTTCTTGCGGCCATACTGTCAGCATTAACTTACTTCGGGAAAATTCCCCCAGATTTCCAGGTGCTGAGAGGTTATGGTGAGGGAATCTATCTCAGCTCTACCACCTCTTTCTCTGCCCTCTCCCATCACCAATCCACTCCTCCCAAACTGACAGGGAAACTCAATTGCATATTGTGTGCACAGTGGGCTACTGATGGGATGGCAGGAAGGAAAAATATTATCTCAGCTCTCTCCCACTTCTCTTTGACAGACATTTGGACTTAAAGAGTTGGTTTCCACTACTTTCATCCCTATTGGTGGGAATGTTTTAGCTCCCCTATTTGGAAATTCCTCCAAATTCTTCTTTCTGTTAATATATCTATATTCCCCCACCCGTGTATTTTTTCTCCCAAGTCTCGCAACATCTGTTTGATAGTCACATTCCGGACTTGTCTTCACTCCATTGTTAGCTTGAATTATACAATAACTCAAGTGTTGCCCCAACCTGACAGCTGCGCACACACAAAATCTCTAGCCTTTGTAAATTTGCAGGGTGCTGATACTCAGGGCTGTTCTACACTACGGGGTAAAATCGATTTTAGATACGCAATTTCAGCTACGTGAATAACGTAGCTGAAGTCGAATATCTAAAATTGATTTACTCACCCGTCCTCACCGCGCGGGATCGATGTCCGCAGCTCCCCCTGTCAACTCCACTACCACTGTTTGGGTTGGTGGAGTTCCGGAATCGATATAAGTGCGCTCAGGGATCGATATATCCCATCTAGATTAGATGCGATATATCGATCCCCGAGTAATCGATTTTAACGCGCCGATACGGCGCGTAGTCTAGACGTGGCCTCAGGCTAGTATTGCAGTGGAGATGAAGCCACTCTGTGCTGCTAATCCACTTGCTTTGTGTAGCTCACATACTTTGCAGCATGACTGCTCTCAGTCAAGCTAGACTATAACACTTAATTTAACAATAATTTCAGTTAACTCTGCAATGAAGATAAACCCTCATGCTCATGCTAATTCTGTCAGGGTTTCAATCACGTTATGGGTCTTTTGCGAGACAGATCAAATACATTTTATCTGAAGGTCCAGTTAATAATCTGGTTAGCCAGAGAAATATAGTAATATAAGGAGAAAGTAGCATCTGTGAGTGGCAGCTAAGCTGATAGATCTATACTTTTTTTCCTGTTTAATGTTATAAAATGTACTCAGGAGGGCTTTTTTTGCAATGTGCCTGAGAGTGTAAACTGGGAACAATGAAGAAAGTATATTAAAAAAAATTTTTTTTAAAAAACTGGAGGTATTTTTTTCATGAAACTACAAAGCAGTTTGTTTGTGACATTTGTAACCACAGATGTTGTAATCCTTTAACTGTACTTGCAGAGTTTACACTGATTTCTGTAAAGAAAAAACCCCAAACCAAAAACCAAACCAAAACATCAACAACCCTTTAATTCTGGAGACATCAGAAAAATAGGCCAAATTCTGTTTTCTCAGTTAGACCTCTGCAACCACACTGAAGTTAATAGCTTTACACAGGTAAAACTAAGAGCTGAAACTAGCCCAATGTTTTTAAATATATTTCTTGTTTTAGTGACTCATCTTTCTAGTCTTCAAGGACAAAGGATTCCAGAATTAGTCACTAAAATATTGTAAACCTTAAAACAAAATGACTCAGATTTTTTCTTTTCTTCTTAACACATTCATTGTTATAAATGTAACTTTATGTTTCCCAGAATGAAAACTATGAGGAAAAAATACAGCTTCTACTCAGAAACAAGTTAAATTAATAAGTTGGTAAAATCAAACTATTGTTTGGTCTGTGCAACCAATGAAACAAACATTGTTTAAACTTAAAATTTGCACAGCAGTTAGCCCATAAAGCAGTTTAGATTCGGTATTTTGTGAAACAAAAGTTATTTAATTTTTTTAAATTTCTGTTCCTCAAAGACTTTTACCTTGCAAACTGTGATGGTCATAGGAAGAAAAATAGTGTAACTCCAGTAAAGGTCTTTTGAAAAGGATATTGGTGATAAAACATTTGCCAGTTCAGGCAAAATATTAACACTTCTGTAAAATTAATTGTTAGTCCTAATTCAGTAGTTTCCTACACTTATGCATACCACCAGTATGTTCTTTTTTTTCCTGAATAGCTTCTCATTCATTTAGCCACAAGATGGCAGTATATTACGTCAGTTTTCTCTATATCAGGATTTCTCAAACAGGGGTCACTGCTTGTGTAGCGAAAACCCCTGGCAGTCTGGGCTGGTGTGTTTACCTTCCCCATCCGCAGGTCCAGCCAATCGTGGCTCTGGGCCAGTGGGAGCTGCTGGAAGCGGTGCAGGCCGAGGGACTTATTGGCCACCGCTTCCAGCAGCTCCCATTGTCCCAGAGCAGCTATCCACGGCCAGTGGGCGCCGCAATCGGCTGGACCTGCAGATGGGGCTGGTAAACACAATGGCCCGGCCCGCCAGGGGCTTTCCCTATACAAGCGGTGACCCCTGTTTCAAACCCTGCTCTATATTGCCCAAGCTTCTTAGCTTTTAAGTAACAACCATAGCATAACTATAATTTCTTGTTCATTTCTGTTTATAGTTTAAGGCCTCATTCCTGCAAACATTTATATACGTGCTTGACTTTAAGCGTATGAGAAGTTAAGCATGTATGTAAGTGTTTGCAGGAAGAAGGACATAAAAGGGCATAGGTAATAGCTTCATATTTAGACTGTGTTGAGATTTGTAGTTGTAACAAGGATTAAGGACGTGATCAAGCAAAGCACTTAAGCATGTGCATAACTTTAAGTATCTAAGTAGTCCCATTCAGGGGCTAAATCCCTTTGTTAGATATGAAGATTAAAGTGTATCCTCACAGAACGTACACTACATACAGTTAGTGCACAGACAATCTTCTAGAAAGTTAATAGTAAATCTGTTCAGTATCTTATGGATATGAAGGAGTTAAAAACATTCTTTAAAAAAAAGTCATCTGACATCTAACATTATATTTCTGTATCTCTTTAATATACAAATGGCTTGGTTTTGACCTTGAAAACTTTAGATACATTTATCTCTGCACAAAACCTCATGCATGCTGGTATTTAAGGTGAAAATATACACCCATTACATTATTCATCAGTATCATTTAACTTTCTGTTTATGCAAAGGAAGCCAATAGATAAAGCTATACCATCTAGCTCCTTTGACTCAGGCACTCTCCAATGTCCATGTCCAGCCCCTCAGCTGATCACAGCTCCCTGCCTTGACCACTCCACAGCCTGCCGTGCTACATGGTTCCAACCCTTCACCTTGGATCCCTTCATACCTCCCTCATGTGCATTGCTCTTCTCCTTCCACAATCCTGCTAATGTGCACAAGAAGAGAGTGCCAGGCTGATCGGGCCTCCCAGTCAGTCTTAGGACTTTCACTAACCACAGAATCCCACCTCCTCACTCATCTCTAGCCCAGCAACAGCAGTTAGGGGCCAGGAAAAAACCTGAGGCAAAATTTATGTTGGCAATGGAACTCCTAATGTCATTGGACAGGCATCTTTTCAAACTGGCAAAGCTGGCAAGCTGTTAACCTTGTCCTGCAGTCCTGGGCAAGTTAAGTGGGTGGTGGCAGCGGATTGAGGCACTTAAGCAGAAATTGGGATGATGTGCTGGCTGGGAATCGGGGATGGAGGCTGACAAAGTGGCTGGGGTCCCAGGGAGATGGGGCCAGGGTAGGTATAAAAGGAACTGGGATGGTGGAAATAAGAGCCCACTTCCACAACATGTCCCTTTTTTCATTGAAAAACTTCAAAGTCTGACATTTTCAACCAAAAACGAGAAAATTTGTCATAAATTCTTTTTGTGAAAATCATATTCCCTTGTTTAGTTGAAAAGCTTTGAGGTTCAGAATTGTTGGACCAGCTTTACTCATTATACTTTGGATTTTCAGTGGGTCTAAGAGACTAAGTCATTTCAGTGACATAATGTGGGGCTTGGAAAGCCAACCGGTCTAGTGATTGGAATACCTGGCTTCCTGCCCCTGCTTCTGTCATCAAGGTGCCTTAGTCTTTAAGGTCCCTACCAGGTCCCAACCATGGATATAGTTTGCAGGTTAGGGGAGGCATTGCTCCCCCCACAAACTGCAAATATCAGGCAGCTGCAGAATTTGTGCCCTCCCCCTCCACCCAGTACAGTTGGCCTGACTGAAGCTGTCCCTCCAAGTACAGAAGTCAAACTATGCCTATGGTCCCAGCCCAAGGCGCCGTTTATTTCACTCTTGAGTACTGAGTCTACAGCAGGGAGTCTACATTCACTGCCCAGGGCTACTTCCTACTGTTTCCCTTTAGTTTGGGGCATGGCCCTTATGATCCAAGTTCCTGTGGTGGCTTGTCTCTTAGTAGTGCCCCCTCATGGACCCTGGGTGGTATCCTGCTGTGGTCCCCAGGTTTCTCCAGGCAGGGCAGCCATAAGTTTGGTGGAGTCAGAACCCCCACTTCCCCGAGGTCTCTGTGCTTCGGTCACTGGAGTTCCTCTCAGGCTGGGTGCTCCTAAGCCTCTTTCTCTGTCTCTATCAGCCAAGAAGACAGTGCTTCATCCCTGGTGGCTGCCTCAGTCTGCAAGCTAGTGATCCTTTCCTCAGGTAGGGTGGCAGATAGGTAGGCTCCTGCCTTTTCACCTGTCAGCCCCAAGCTCCCCTCCAGGCTTGACAGTGGCTGCAGGTATAACGGAGCGGGGCCAGCTGGGCCCAAAGGCTGTTCTTAACCCCTTCCATGCTGGTGGATTCACCACAATTGACTTGTTTCTAACTATGATGTGACAGCTGAACACAATTGCCAGCAGCTCCTTCTGAACCAGAGTGTAATTTTCTCCCCCAAATTTAGAAAGCCACTCTTAATGCTAATGGCTGGCCAGACAAACTTTGAATAGTTTTAATTAGATTAGCTAAAGGGAGGATTACTTCGGCTAACCTATCAGAACTGCTTGTGGACCATGAAGGTCCCATTTTGACTCCCAGCTGTGGTAATGTACAAGCCTTACAGATAAGAGCAGCTAATCAAAAATGTTCAAAAATCATGAGATTGTTTGAAATAATAAATGTTGAATTCTTTTTCTTTGCCTTCTGGTTTTTCATCCTTCACAGTGCACTTACTTCACATCTTCAAGGTTTTCTCTTCTACCGGAAGAGCTCCATTTTTTTTTAAATGACAGTTGAAGATTTTGGGATAATAGCATAATTCCAGCATAATTCTGGGGCTTTAAGAAAAACACTAAACATCACAAAAAATAAAATCACAACATTTGGCAACATTGAAGAATACCAGATAGGGTACTCTGATAATAATTAATATGCTTTAGTGTTTGTTCACCTGATATCAGCCACAATACAAAGTGGAACTATATTCACTCCTCAAGTATTCACTGATGTACAGTGCAAAGACTTGTTAATAGATTTGGCAGCAGAATTTGGCAGCATTTGGGAAGGTGAAGTTCAAAATCCATTTTGTCACTTTGTGAATACATGGAAGTGTATAGTGTGGTTCATGTTCTGTGTTGTGTATTTAATTTTCATGGTTTTTGTTCCTATGGCAACTGAGTTAGATTATTAGGGGATAGCCCAGCCAGCTTCGGCCGGTTAGGCGAGCTCTGTGTCTGTAAATAAATGGTAGTTTTGTTAGCTGTCTACTATCTGGCCTCAAGTGATTTCTTCCTAAACCGGCTGCCCCCAAGGATATAACAAGTGGCGATGAGGATTGGATTCCAGTGCTGCTCCAGTAACAGAAGGAAGTAGAAGTCAAGGTAAAGAACAAACAAACAAAAAAAACTGCTTGTTTGCACTCTGACTGTGAAAGTGAAACTAAAAATCATGGCTACTCTGACCGGGCCACTGGAACCTTTTGATGAGAATATGGTGCAGTGGCATGTGTATACTGAGCGTTTTGAGCTTTTTGTTATTGCAAATGACATTACAGAAGAGAAGAAGTGCCAGTATTCTTAAGTGTTGTAGGGGCTAAAACCTACTCCCTGCTACGCAACTTACTACACCCTTTTAAGCCTGAGACTAAATCTTACAGTGACATTGTGGAAATCCTGGGGTCTCATTTTTCCCCAAAACCACTGGTAATTGCTGAAAGATTACGGTTCCACAAAAGAGACCAAAAAGAAGATGAAACAGTTGTACAATTTGTAGCAATTTTAAAAAAACTAGCAGAACACTATGAATTTAAAGAGATGTTAAATGATGCCCTGCGTGACAGGTTAGTGTGTGTGCCTGTACAGTGAAGCTATATGGAAGTGCCTACTGACGGAAGCTCAGCTTACATTACAGAAGGCTGTTAATATTGCTGTCTCCATGGAACTGGCTACAAGGGAGGCGCAATACATTGGTGCATGCCCTAGGGTGCAAAAAGTGTCACAAGAACCTACCCACAAACTGTGCAGAGTCAGGAATGTTACCGCTGTGGTAAGCCAGGTCACCAGGCATCAGAATGCTGGTGTAAGGACCTGGTGTGTCGACACTGTGGCAAAAAGGAACACATTGAGTGTGCCTGTAAACAAAGAAAAAGAGGCCTGGTGTCTGGCCGACAAAAAAGGAACGCTGCATACCCTAGAGCAGACCCAGGATGATCAATGGACCCTCATCGCAAGAGGAAGTGCCACTGCATGTTTTGTCTTTGTCAGTGGGCTCACATGAATACTGGGTAACCCCGTTTTTGGATGGCAAACCTATACCATGGAACTGGACACCGGTTCAGCCGTCTCGCTGGTCTCCGAGACTGTGTATAAAGAAAAGCTACAGCACCTTCCGCTTAAGGCAACAAAAACTGTTCTGAAGGCTTATACGGAGAAGCTGTGCCATGTTGGGCACTATTGATGTTAAGGTGGAGCTCAATGGGCAGGCTGCTAAATTGCCACTGTTTGTGGTGAGAGGTAACTACCCAGCCTTAATGGGTAGGTCTTGGCTTGGGTAGATTCAGCTGAACGGGGCAGAAGTGCACCGGATGACTAAAGAGAAACCAGTCTAACCCTATACTAAGGAAACATGTTGCTGTTTTGGAGAGGATTTGGGAGTATGAAGGGAATCACTGTGACATTGAACATTAAGCCTGACAGTCCACCAAAATCTCTGAAAGCCTGAACTGTGCCATATGCCATCAGGCCAAATGTTAAAGCAGACCTGGAGCGCCTGGTCACCAATGGAGTCCTAAATACCAGTTACCCATAGCCCATGGACCACTCCTATCATTCCAATAGTGAAGAAAGTGGCTACCTCTGGATTTGCGTGATTTTAAAGTCACTGTCAACCCAGGTTGCGTGCAGAGCAATACCCATTTCCCCACATCAATGACCTCTTTGCAGGCCTGGCTGGGGGACAACAAGTTCAGTAGGATTGAATCTGATGTCACATATTTACAATGCCATCGATGAAAAGTCCCAAGAGCTGCTGAACTACTGTGACTTCATAAGGGCTTTTATCGATACTGTCGCCTTACCCTTCGGATAACATCTGCTCTCGCCCTGTTCACGAGGCTTTGGACCAGATATTGTGTGGCTTAGCAGGAGTTTATGCGCTTTCTGGATGATATCCTGGTCACAGGAAGGAATGAAAAGGATCACTTAAAGAATTTAGAGGCTCCCTACAAAGACTGGAAGAGTATGGCCTACGAGTTTCGCAAGACAAGTGTGGAATTTTTCAAGCCTTCGTTACAATATTTGGGACACATCTTGATTTCGGCAGGTCTTCATAAGGCCCCTCAAAAGTTTAAGGCTATTGTGGAGGCCTCCCCACCTCGAAATGAACCAGTTGCGCTACGTTTCTAGGACTACTGAACTTTTGGAATCATGCTCCCGTTAGCCACCCTGCTGCTAAAACCTTTCATGAGCTCCTTGGGCGACACAGGCCTGGAAGTGGACTTGCTAGGCCTGTATGTCTGCATTTTCAAAAGCTAAGGGAATGCATTTGCTAAATTCTGAAGTTCTAACGCACTTTGATCCATCCTTACGCCCTACAATATGGCCTGCGATGCCTTCCCCTTATTGATGGGAAGCAGTCGTGTCACACCATATTTGCCCTTCGGGAGAAGAGGACCTATTGCTTTTGGTCTTCACGCACTCTAAGCAAAGCAGAAACACTATGCCTAAATTCAAACATGCAGGGCATTAGGAAATAGTTTTTTGGATTCGGGGGTTCATCAAGTCGTGTTTGGTCGTGCAGATATTACTCCTTCTCACGACCATCGACCTCTTGACATCGTTTTTGGACCCTATACAGCATCCCCATTAGCTGCCTAGTCGTATGCACGTTGGGCATTTGTTCTTAAGCACACACATATGAAATCAAATATCGGAAATCCACTCTGCACGGCAATGCAATGGGCCTTCTCAAGGTTGCCTTTGCTGGATCAAAATCAAGTACGTGCCCCAACAGGAAATCTTCTACTAGTTGACAGGTAGAATACACCCATCCTGCTAAACTCAGATACCGGAAGCAACTTGCGCTGACCAGCTTTGCCCAAGTTATGGACTAGTGATGCATGGAAGATCTTGACAACCTCTCTGGTCTCACCCGACCCTTGTTACTACGTGTCCAGGAGGACTGAGTTATTCAGGTCCAATCTGTTGTTGTTGTTGGGGAGATGCGGTTCTACTCATCATTCCATATTTTTTTTGTTCCCTCTTTTTCCTTTCATCATTCATGTTTCTTATCCCACACCTGGGACGGGCCTGAAACCTCGTGCGCAATGTATTAACATTGACTCTTCACTGGCCCCTTGAAGGAATCAATTTTGTTCCGGCAGTAGACACTGCCCATTCTAATAATGGCAGACCAAGAAGTCTCATATTACGCGTCCATCTTACTGCAAGAGAGTACTATCCAAAAGCATCCACGAGGACTCTTTAGTCATTTCGGTCTGCGCAGAACAACTGTGAGCTACGAACGGCCGCAGTTCGTCTCTCCGGAAGTTTCAAAACTTTACAGGGCAATGGGGATACACCCAACATCACGTGCAGCACCATATCTTCCATCCACCAGTGGATTAGCTGAAAGATTTGTAGCAGCCAATGCAACCGCTTTGAATCGCCCAACGGAGAACAACAACTCCATCAAAAGCGTCTGGATATCCCCTTCTTGCTTTCCTACAGAAACACACCTCCTGCTACGAACCCAGACATTCCCCTGGCCTTTCTAATTGATGGGACCAACAAGCTGCAACACTTGCTACTTGATCTGCTGAAACCATTCTGCAACCCCACCAAATTGTGCATTATCAGCCCCAGCCAATATCAAGTCATCAGACGGCGCACACCAGAGCAAAGGACCGAACCATTTAGCGCGACAGCCTAGTACTTTGGCTCGATACCTATTACTCCCCGCGGTGAAGATGGCGTCCCTGCCATCATCACTCACCCAACGGACCTGTTTCTCCTACACAGTCCGGACTACAGGAATCTTGAACCTGGCAGCACATGCTAGATCAGCTCATGTAACGCAGGTGGTGATGACTCCCCTCCTCACCATGGCCAGGGTCCCGAAGGCCCCGTCAATCACCCATAGGGGCGGGGCCTCTGAGCAGAAGTCCCGCCCCTCAGAGGGTCAGGCGGCGGCCCAGAAGGATAAAAGCCAGCCCTCAGCCCTCAGTTGGAGCCCAACCGCCGACAGGAGCAGACCTGCCTGCAGGTGCTCCTGACTGGGAAGCTGCTGAGGCCGGGGGCCGGTGCCTGGACTGGCCAGAGCTTCACCGTGCTCACTACAACGAGGAGCTGCCAGAGCTTCCTCGCGCTCGCTACGACAAGGAGCTGCCAGAGCTTCCCCACGCTCACTACGACGAGGAGCTGCCAGAGCTTCCCTGCGCTTGCTACGACAAGGAGCTGCCAGAGCTTCCCCGCGCTCACTACGACGAGGAGCTGCCAGAGCTTCCCCGTGCTCGCTACAAAGAGGAGCTGCCAGAGCGTCCCCATCCCTGCTACGGCCCCGAGGAAACCCCGGAGCAGGCCTGGCCAGACTTCCCGGAGGAGCTGCCGGACTTGCTGCCCAGCCCTAGCTGCGAGGAACCTATATTGTGGGACATCCCTGAAGCTGACACCATGGACCAGGTAGGCACGGAGGGGGATAGTGGAAGTAACCCGGGGGCAGCCGACCCTAGTCAGGCTGCAGATTTTCCGGTACCCATGGCAGTGTGTTGTGGTCAGGATCCCCACTAACCACCTGCAGCGGTGACCACTGCTACCAGGGCCCCGGGCTGGAACGCAGTGGAGTGGGTGGGCCTGCGTTCCCCCTGCCACCCGTCCCCGGGTGGCAGAATCCCCCTCCCCCCGGCCTAAGGAGGCCATTTAAATGGAGCTGCTATAGCCGTGTGTTTGGTGCCCCACCCGAACCAAGGGCTGGGCCTCCTTTGACTGTGCCAGTGCTTGGTCCTGCCCCAAAGGGCCTGAGCTACCTGAACTATTGACAGCTCTCCCCCTGAATCAAGAGGGCCAGAGCTGAGATAACTGTGTGTTTGGTGCCCCACCCGAACCAAGTGCTGGGCCCCTTTTGACTGTGCCACTGCTCGGCCCTGCCCCAAAGGGCCCGAGCTACCTGAACTATTGACAGCTCCCCCCTGAATCAAGAGGGCCGGAGCTGAGATAACTGTGTGTTTGGTGCCCCACCCGAACCAAGGGCTGGGCCTCCTTTGACTGTGCCACTGCTCGGCCCTGTCCCAAAGGGCCCAAGTGACCTGAACTCTTGACAGCCCGACCCTGAATCAAGAGGGCCGGAGCTGAGATAACTGTGTGTTTGGTGCCCCGCCCGAACCAAGGGCTGGGCCCCCTTTGACTGTGCCGTTGCTCTGTCCTATCCACAGGGACTGAGCTACCTGGATGGTGAACTGCAGTTCCGAGAACTGAGACCCTCAGACGACAGGTCGAGGCCGGTGTGGCTCCACTCCTCACCAGGGAGGGTCGAGCCCTGGCAATACCCTCATTTACAAGCTGTTACCAGGTCATGCCAGTCCTCAGGACACATCTGCAGTTGAGTGGTCTGACTTCACCTCTTCTGGTGAGACACCGAATCACGAATCACCTGTTCCTGACTGTTCTCCTTCATTACTGCCAGCAGCTGAGATACCCCTTTGCCCAGCACGAGCTGATACCACCTTCTCACCCGTTCGTGCTGCGGACCCTGAGCCCATGGTACTTTCGGGTGCAACAATACCAGAAGTTCGCCGTAATCCACCTAGAGACAGAAGGCCTCCTCATCAGCTGGATCTTTAGCTAGGGCGAACCCACGGTTATGGGGCAAAATAATCCCCAGGGTTTAGCCGGGAATGGGGGCAGTCTACCCTCCTTCTCTAGTCTAGTGTGTGTTTTATTTAGGGGATGTTCTTATTGGGGGGGGAGGAATATGTTGTGTATTTGGTTGTCATGGTTTTTGTTCCCAGGGCAACTGAGCTAGATTATTAGGGGATAGTCTAGCCAGCTTCGGCCGGTTAGGCGAGCTCTGTGTCTGTAAATAAATGGTAGTTTTGTTAGCTGTCTGCTGTCTGACCTCAAGTGATTTCTTTCTAAACCGGCTGCCCCCAAGGATATAACATTCTGCTCTTGGTTACATTGGCATAAATCCAGAATCACCCCTTGAAGGCCCTGTATCTGCAGCATAACTGTGGTATTAGAACATCCTATTGTTTATCGATGTGGATGTGCACAAAATGTTCCAATTAGCTTTCAGAACCTTTCTGACTCCATCTTGGATTTTTTAAAATATTAACCCAAATCTTGCTTTCTGAGGTGGCAAGTCCAACAAACTGGAGCTCTGTGGTCATATTTATTATGGCAGGATGACATTAAATCTGAACTTTCTGAGAGTTGCAGAAACCATGCTTTCCTAACCGTTATGAAGATTACTTCATATTTAATGTATGGTCACAAAATTACTGCATGGGCTACTATCAGTTTTGTTTGGGGTTTTTTTTGTGGGGGAAGTGGGGAGGTTGGACAAAGTTTTTCAGTAAGTCTGAGAACCTTAAAATGCTTAGTCTCTCTTTTGACATCAATTATCAAAGGGTGCCTGTGACTGTTTGGGGAATATGTCTGTGTCCAGTTATGAATGCCTTTTGGTTTTATGAACACTAGTTGGAGCTGTGACAGTCACTATGAATTAGAACTTCCATTCTGGGGCAAAACACGGATTATAGAATTGGCTACACTTGAAAGTGTTTGCCAATAGAGCTATACCAACAAATCTCCCTACTGGAGATTTAATTTATACTGACTAAAGAATTCTTTAATGCCAGTTCGCCGAAGACAGTAAGCAATACTAGCAAACTGACTTTTTTATTGGCATGACTGCATCTACAACAGGGCTTTTTCTGATGTACTACATCAGTAAGAGGCGGGAGGGAAATCACATCCCTAACCAAGACAGCTATGCAAGCAAAATGTATGTGTAGACCAAGCTGATGTCTGAGAAGTTGAAACAGTGCCATCTATCTTGAATAGTCCTACTCTGGAGGAACAATAGGGGGCTACTAGTGGAACCATTAACTGTTAGCAACGTTTATGCACACCAGCCCAGAGAGGTGGCGTTGGAGAATGGAAAATACCAGCATAAGACGAGAAGCAGGAAAAGGTGTCAGAAATTGCTTTTAAAAGGAAAGCAAAGGAAGCCAACCACTGCTGCAGGGAAGAAAAGGAAGTCTCTCCTGGCCAGAACATGGACAGATCTTGGATCAAGAACAGAGATCAGATCAGTCTGGTGGGGGACTGCATTCAAGTGTTTGTTGTTTTGCCTAGATCTGTACTGCTCTTTGTGCAGTCTAAGAGTAAAATGTGTGTTTAAGAAGTTATTTTGCTAAGCCTGTGTTCCTTACTTTACCTGCCATGTGGTTCTTGAACAAAGTAACTTGAGAAACTAGGGATCACCCAGCTAGGTGGACTCCGGGGGGCACATGTCTAAGTAACTGGGGAGGAGGGGTTGTGGCACTGGTTCCAGGTCTAGGTGGCTGATCAGCAGGGTCCTGCTGCCAAAAAGGGTGACAGACATGCAATCTGCACCTGTGGTGGGCACCTTTGTGACTCTCAGCTAGGAAGAGTGACCAGTCACTGCTCAGCCCAGGGAGGTGGGGGAGCTTAGGGATTGAATGGTTTCACTCACAAGGTTGATGTTGGTAGAGAATGGAACTAGATCAGGTTGTAACGATGTCATCTATAAAGCCTTTTTGCATTTGATACATTGAACAATGTATACAATATAAATTAACACATATAGCTGAATGTATTTTTGATGACTCTTTACCACTAAGGAACACCAAAAACTCACAGATACTGAGCATTAATATTTATTTGCAAACTGCAATGAAATGAAGCAAAAATGTACCAGAGTGTCACTTCCATGCAAATGAGGAAAATCTGAATGTAGGTTTGTGAAAGAGAATACTGCCCCTTAAGAAACAGACAGGAGCCTATACATGAGGCAGCCTGGGGTATAATCAAGAAGGCCTGGGCTATATAAATAGGCAGAGGAAGTCAAGTTAGGGACACAAGAGTAGAAGTTATACAGACTGCAGTGGGGAGGTGGCTTCTCTCATGCTCTAGCAGAGCAGGTTCAGAGACTTTGTTTTGTGGATGTACCTTATGAATTCTTTTAATAGCTCTTGTTCTGAAGCCTTATTAAAAAGGGGACATGCTATTTGTTCATGTGCATTGGCTCTTCCTTGCCCCAGTTTGTTATAGTGAGTGCAGTGTTGCCAGTTAGGGGAAATTAAGGCAGGGCACACACCTGTAGTGCCACACTGAGGGTGTGCAGGGACAGCCCAGGCCTTTGCAAGGCTGAACTTTTGTTTTGTGGTATTTTTAAAATCTGCTTTACAAGTTTGATTGAGGAAAATGTGAATGTTAATGCTGGCCCTGGTTTCTATAAGGAAAAAGAAGTGAACAGAAATGCAAAATATTCAGCTTTCAAGATGCTTGGGAAAACTGAAGAAGCTGTAAAGGAAAAAATAATCTAAAGACATAATAGAAATGGAAAACAAACTCCTGTTACTTCATATTTAGCTGCCCTGCCCTGTTACAAGTTTGGGAGCAACTCATACATTGTAAACACACACAGAGGAATCATACTTAAAATGGGCCTTTATATTTATTTTATTAACTACAGTAGGCATTTTCACAGCAGTATCATACAGCAAATACAAAAAAATCAGAAGCCTATACAATCATCCCAAAATGTAATCAACTATCCAAACAATTAATAAACAAAAGGTGCAACTTCCTTAGCAGTCTACATTTCCCCAGAGTGAAAGCACTGTATCCACACTTCAAGCTACGGGTGTCATGTTGAGCTTGTGTGGATGTATGCACACCAGCTGTGATGGAGCTAGCAAGCTGAAAATATCCATGTAGCTAAGGTGGGAGGAGTTAGTCACTCCAAGCACATACCTAGGGTCTCAGGTGGTATGGTAGCTAGCATATGTATGTTTACGTGAGCTGGAAGTTACATCTCTAGCTCAAAATGTAGATGTATCCCATGGCTCCTCACAAACCTTCTAAATGGCCCTGTGTGCATGTTGAACATGAAGGATAACAAGGTGGCAAGAGAATATTTTCAATGGTTCAAAGAACATCTCCCCAGACTGCTCCTCATGAAAACAGAAATACATTTTCTAGCAAATTACCTTCACAACATGCACTACCAGGTCCTAAAGACTATGTACATAGAGCCAGATGCTATGTTCTTCAGTCAGGCAACAGCCCTACTGACTTTGACAGGAGTTTCACCTGAGTTGGCCAGGGCCGCCCAGAGGATTCAGGGGGCCTGAGGCAAAGCAATTTCAGGGGCCCCTTCCATAAAAGAAAAGTTGCAATACTATAGAATACTATATTATCATGGAGGGCCCTGCAGGGCCCAGGGTCCTGGGGCAAATTGCCCCACTTGCCCCCACCCCACCCCGGGCAGCCCTGGAGTAGGCACTCCGAGATCTAGCCCATAGCCTAGCCATAGCCCATTTCAGCACTTCTGAAACCATAAATCTGTGAGGGTCTGATCCTGCAAAGTTTCTGCACTGTCAAATTCCTTTTGAAGTGAGTGACAGCTAAGAGCATTCAGTCCCTGACAGGATTGGGCCCTAACTAAAGCACATCAAAAAATCTGCTCTAGAGCTGGGGAAAATTACCAATTTTTAACTGGACAATATTTGCATTTAAAACCCCCTGGATATTTAAATATGTAATCCAGAGCAAAATTGCTGCCATCATAAGTGTAGAACACCGATTTGATAGCAAGAATGCTGGAATTCTTGAAAGCTGATGGCTGAATAGCTCAAATAGCAAAGTGAAACCATGTGCTACTAAACCTATAAGCACATTTGCAAGACATAAATAAAGTCACTGAATTTCTAGATGATGAATGTGGGATGGGTTAAAGAGAATCTGTTCTCAGAATCTTCTCAGACACAGTAAATAAATAGAGTACATATGCAAATGCCTCAAATTCACATAATGTGCATCCTCCCTCTTTTGAGTATTAATTTTTAAAAAATATTATGCTTTCATTGTGTACTTATTATTATAAATTAGTACTTTATCTGCTTCTTTCTTTCTTTCTTTTCTTTCTTACTGTAGGTGCCATACCTGATAACTTCCCATGTGCTTAAAGAAAGTTAATGTGCAGTGTATTTTTTAAAGATAAGCAGAATTTTCATGGAGTGCTTAAAAATATTACTGAGAAGTGACATGAAACACTTCAGGTAACTTTAGAACTATAGTAGAATCTCAGAGTTATGAACACCAGATTTACGAACTGATCGGTCAACCACACACCTCCTTTGGAACCAGAAGTATGCAATCAGGCACCAGCAAAGACACAAAAAATCAATAACAAACAAACAAACAAACAAACAAAAAACCAAACAGAGTACAGTACTGTGTTAAACATAAACTACTAAAAAATAAAGGGAAAGTTTTAAAAAAAAGATTTGACAAGGTAAGGAAGCTGTTTCTGTGCTCGTTTCATTTAAATTAAGATGGTTAAAAGCAGCATATTTCTTCTGCATAGTAAAGTTTCAAGGCTGTATTAAGCCAATGTTCAGTTGTATACTTTTGAAAGAACTACTATAATGTTTCAGAGTTACAAACAACTTCAATTCCCGAGGTTTTCATAACTCTGAGGTTATACTGTAAAGCACTAATATGTGTTGCTTTTCATCTCGGTTGTAATCTCCATCAGTACTTAACTCTTTGACAGGGAGGATAATAGGTAGGAAGAATCCTTATAAATTCTAAAACAAGTTTTTTGGTTATCCAGTGACTATAACAAAGCATGGGTTAGAAAGTAGATGGTGCACAAGACTAATGTATGGAACTATTAACATTTGGATTGCCGAGTTTGAATCATACTTTAGATGAAAAGGCAGATACATTTTTAGTGGTCTAGCACCTTCTAAATATTTTTGTCCATGTTACGGAACTACCACACAGTTCACATAGCTGGCGGTCACTGCTCCAGGCTGGCCAATTACTTGAGGCCTGATTCGATGCTCATATCAGTGTCAATGGTAAGTTTCCTGCTGAGCTCACTGAGAGTTAGATCAAGCACTAGGATATTAGAAGTATTGTTGAGTTGTTTTGGCCCAGTGGTGAGGGGAAGCTTGCTTGGCTCTAAAAAGTGTCATTAGCTCCTCATTTTAATGAGTGTTGAAATTATGCACAATTTCAAATAAAAAAATAGGAAAAAAGTCATTTGAGATTAAAAAGAAAAACGGAGATGCTGTTTTATTGTATTTCTAAGCAACCATTCAATTTCTGAGATATGAGGAGTAGCACGGTATGATGCAATATGTTGGGACAGGGTACCGAGGGTCTGACCATACCACTGCACTAATAATACATGAGCTAGCTGCAGGAAGGTTGGTAAATTTCAACTGCCCAGTGCTTTTCTTTCTGTCTGTAAAACCTGTAGTCCAAACATGTAAAGTATCAAAAGCAAATGAGGTAATGCCAAGACTCAGGAGACAAATCTTCAGCTTGTTTATATTGGCGTAATGCAATTGAGATAAATGGGATTACTCCCCTTTACAGCAGATGAGAATCTGGATCATTATCTGAACTAGCTCCTAGAGGAAAGCAAAATAAACTACATAAAGCAATACTCAAACTGTCTGCAATGGGAACTGTATTCAGTACAGGACCATAGAGTTTGGCCCATTGTAAAACAAACAAATAAACTATGTTAAGTGAATGCCAGCTCTGCAATCTTAGTGTAGTGAGTCTTTGTGAGAGAATTGCCATGTAAGCCATCTGCACTTCACCTCCCTCCTTAGAAGTGTCTAGTTCTAACAGTGATGTAACCCACTCAGCAGCTGGGGCATTGATGTGGTTTAGGGTACTGACGTTGGTCTTTCTTTTTTACTTCATTTTACGAGATATTTCTATAGACGAAATTGAAATAAATAACTATTAACCAAGCTAACCTCTTTGAAGGTTAATGTGGTTAGGTTAAGCTGTGTATAAATCAAGCAAGTGATACATAAGTGTTGTGATGAGTTCATGGTGGCTACACATAATGTATCATGATAAAATGGCAAGATATATTCATTCTTTTTCTGCAACAACACAAAAGAGATATTCATACCTCTATAAGCAATTAACATATTATTTACAAAGGCAACTCCCTGCCCCCAAATCCACTTTAACATTATTTTCCTTTAGTATGATAAGTGAGATCCATAAATATTTGGTTAAGCACTGAGATCTCTGATTCTGAAAGTACTTTTGGTTTGTCCTTGCTTTCTGATCATATTCAGAAGTGTTCAGTAGAATTAATTCAATCTGCATCCTTGTTTGTCAGTTTTGTCTTGGATCACTGGACTTGGACTGGATCACTTTCTTGCTTTGATAATTTTGGTTCATCTTACTCCTTCTCTATTACTTCCCAGCAAGTGTTTACTGATTTTTGACATGTGTGAGATACTTGCTGTTCAGTGTGTTTGGACTATTGTTGCTATGGGCATTGATGTTTATCAGAATATCATTTACGAAAAATCCCTTTCTTTCTCCACTGAGAACTTACTACTGCCTTCCCACATCTGATTTGAAGTCTGTAGTTAAAAAACACTTTCTTGCCTTTGCAAACATTCCTTAACTCCATCTAACCCTTCCATAGGCCCACTTGACATTGACCTGGCCGACATTGTCCTGCCAGAAAATAAGCTTTCTCTTCTGGTCTCCAGACTGTCAGTGAGCAGTACCTTATGACCTATTACCTGCATAAATTTCTGATAAAATTCTTTGGATGCAAAATAGTAAATGAATGGATCTATACAGATGTTCAGGCAACTGAGGCATAGGGTGAGTTTGTAAGCAGGGTAGAAACTCTTGTTGAAAAAGAGACGGCTAATCATGTGCACAAGTAGAATAAAGTTATTAGGGGCGAAGCAAGTGACGAATACCAAGAGAACAATTCCAGCCAGGTAAATAGACCTAGTCTTCTGCCTGTTACCATATCTGCTAGAGGCCTGAATGAGCTTCCGAATAGTACCAATGTAGCAGGCTACTGTCACTATGAATGGGATCAGGAAGAGAAGAACAAACAGTGTCAGAAGAAAGGCTGCCCATGCCATAACATTGGGCAGCATGTCCCATTTAAGCACATCAAAACAAGTTATGATTCCTAGTGCTTTTACTTCATAGGTCAGATCTGTGCTTGCCAGTGGGTATAGGGCCAATAGCAAAACAGCCCATGTGCCCAGGCAGGTAGCAAGTGCATATCTCTTTCTTCTCCACTTGACTAACTTCATGGGATACACCACTCCCAAGAACCGCTCTATGCTGATGCAGGTCATGGTGAGTATGGAAGAATACATGTTTGAGTAGAACATCACTGTGACTAAGCTGCAAAGACTCTTACCAAAGATCCAGTTGTTGTTCTTGATGTGATAGATAATCTGGAAGGGAAAGCAGCAAGCCAGTGTGAGGTCTGTGATGCTAAGGTTAATCATGAAGATAACTGAAGGTGTTTTGGGTTTGATGTGGCAGCAGAGCACCCAAAGGGAGAACACATTCCCAGGGATGCTGATGAGGGCCACCAAGGAGTACACAGCTGGGAGGGTGATTGCAATAGCTCTGTTCTGAAGCATGGCCATTGTTTCATCATCCAGTTGGGATTTATTTGTATGCATTATGGAAAAGGAAATTGTTGATTCTTAAAAGCCTTCTGGATCATATCATGAGAGTTCAGTTAAAATCTAAAGGGAAAATATAAAGAAAAGAGATATGTCAAAACAATAGTTAAAATACATTTTCCCTGTTAATTAAATGTAAAACAATAGCATTATTTACGATCACATTTCAAGTTACTTTTGAATCGAACTGTCATTACATCACTCTGGAAATATTAAGTGTGAAATCCTAGCCCTATTGAAGTCATGGCAAAATTGCCATTAACTTCAGTGGGGACAGGATTTCACTCCCAAATTCTGGCTGCCCTTTACCATTCCCACTTTATATTCCTGTGTTTGTCCAACAACAGTGTGGGGTCAAAGATGTGAATGCATTGCAGCCAAAGAAGAGAAAGGGAAATGACAGATCAAAAGTTAGCTCTGTGATGAGACAAGGTGGAAAACACTCAGTATATTTCCCAGATCTGAAGAAGAGCTCTGTGTAGCTTGAAAGCTTGTCTCTCTCACCAACAGAAGTTGGTCTAATAAAAGGTATTACCTCACCCATCTTGTCTCTCCTATATCCTGAGACTCACACGATTACAACACTGCACATAACAATAGAAGAATTCTATGGTGGACTTAACGGGAGCCCAGAATGAGGTCAAGGCTAATGCAACTGGCAGCGGTGGGGACTGATAGTAGTGTAGAAAGGCCTGTAGGACCCACTATATCCAGCTGGTGGCAACTATTGATGAATGTTTTAATTATTAGCTATTTCTCATAGTGCCCCAAAACTTTCTAGACTTCTGCCAGAATAAACTAAACTATATGACTGTTGCCCCAGAGACTTTACAAGCTAAAATCAGACAAGGAGTTATGAGGAGCTACAAAGACAGAAGGGAGGGGGTTGAGAGCATGAGCCCTGTATAGCCTTAAATTCCCCAATTTTTTTTTGAGTTAGCAGCCTTGGAATCCTTTTAACATACGATAATTCAAATGTCCTAAAAAAGATTTGATACTAATAAGGGTCTGTATCAAACAGATAACATCAGTTATTGTTGTTTGTCCTCTCAAAGTTTGTAGCCACAGTGTGTGTGGGTCTTGCTAAGCAATCTGAGACACAGAACAAGGCAGACAAGAGGCAGAATCTACAAGAACCCAGAGATAAGTTCTAATATGCAATTCACATGAAAAGAAATTCACACATGCCAAGAAATAACTGAATCCCATGATCACAATTGCACAAAACCCTTAGGAGCAAATTCATCACAGCTGAATTTCATTCGTGTTAGTGGAGTTACACTAGAAATGAAACTGGCCCTCTGCTTTTAAGAGGGAATTGCCAAGTCACTTCCTGACACAAAACTGTTGAAGTGCTGCACGTGCAGAAGTCTCTCTCCCGCCTCAGTCTGTCCATGGCTTTTACAGAAAAACATTTATTGTAGGCTCTGATCCAGCAAATCTTTATATGGATGTGTACCTTAAAGCATGTGAGTATAAGCTAATAGCTTAAGTGTCTTACTGGATCAGGGCCACAGTGGCATATGACATAAGTAGGCACTGGAAGAACAGATGACAAGAATGACTGGAATCAGAAAAAAATTGCAGAAGTCTGATCAGCTTTCTCATAGACTTTAAATCTAAAAGGTGGCATTATGATCATCTACTCTGACCTCCGCATAACACATGCAGCATTACTATCCCCATCTTTCAGCAAGGGAATTGAGGCACAGAGAAACTAAATGACTTGCGCAAGGACACACCAGAAATCTTTGATAAATCTGGGAACTAAACCCAGGTCCCTCGAGTCTTTGACAGTTACCCTAACCAGCAGATTATCCTTCCTCTTTGATTACTTTTCTTAACATAGATAAATTTAAATGGTCTAACTACCAAAAAAGGCAGTTGCCTGAAGCGTGTTGATCTAGTTTAATTGTACCTATATTGTGTCTGTTTTTGTTTAGTGTGTATATTTTCATGCTTTTCTGTACAATTTTTATGTCCTTCTACCAACCACAGTCTTTTCTGTCACCTGTTGTCTAACTTGAAAATTCAATACTTGATGTTAAAAGAACAATTGTAGTAATTTTTGTGCTTAAAACCATATTTGAGTTAGAGTTGGGTTTATTCATGACATATTTTTCTTACCGCCGAAGACTTTTCCTTCAGTTATATCCTTCCAACACAATTGAAATTAGTGGAATTGCCTGGGTTGAATGGGGAGAATTTGTCCCAGAACTATTTAAAATTTTAAACTTTACACATAGTTTAGCCACAAAAATATTCATGTTAAAATGTCATGGTTATGCTTGTACCTTGCTGACAGGTGCATTAGAAGGGTTACTAATTAGACAGATCATGTGACTAAGGGGTTTTCAAAGGTGGAAGAGAAAAGGGAGCCACTCCTCTCAATTTCTGGGTTCTCATATATCAAAAGACAGGGGTTTTAAGCAGTTAAACTTCCTCTTGTCTTAATATGGACTTTTATGGAGGGTTATATGGGTTGATTTATTTCAGTTAACTCATGATGGTAAGATGACCTGAGTCCTCATAAGCACTCTGAAGTTGTAGCATAGAAGGGATTTCTTCTGATCATACTTGTCTCTGGTCAGCCACATCCCAATACCACAGCTCTTTGTAGCTTACGTAAAATCAGATTTTTCTTCTGATGTGCGAGTAAAGACGACCACCTGCATGTTAGCTCTGGTGACAGGAGCTGTAATTTCCCCCCCGCCCCTCCAATTGGCAGCCAAATGTAAATCACACAATAACAGCAATATCCTTATCCAAATGGGAAAAAAGAAAGGAGATGGGACTGTGGGCTTTTTCTCACAGTAGGGTAACACCAAAAGAAATGTCTACTTTCCTCATATGAAAGTGCTAAATAAAACAGATGGTTTTCCTCTCACACATTTTTTCTCTTTTAGTTAATACATCACCAAGTGTATGTGTGAAACTTATGACTGGCACAACAAATATTCAGTCTTGGGTGAATCTACAAAGTTTTTGAGTTCAGGTTTGGACTGGATGCCTTAGTCTAAGCCTGTC
This sequence comes from Chelonoidis abingdonii, assembly GCF_003597395.2. Classification (NCBI taxonomy): domain Eukaryota; kingdom Metazoa; phylum Chordata; order Testudines; family Testudinidae; genus Chelonoidis; species Chelonoidis abingdonii. The sequence continues at coordinate 244,554,550 of NC_133769.1, read as the reverse complement.
TAAAACTAATAAGATTTCACACTGACAAGTTCTGGCACAATCTCACCCTCACTCACAAGGAATTCACATTTCCTCTGTAGTAAGACCAGGCAACTTGCTGCTAGGTATCCTTATAGGTCTGTCTCACCTCATATGTCTCTGGGGTGGAGATAATCCGAGAGCACTGGAGTATTAGAGAAACCCTGTTTTTCTTATAACAAGATAGCACAAGATATTCTTTACTTTTCCTGTAATATCTCTGATTGATCATCAAAGGAAAGTGAAAGCTTGAGATCAGGTAGTAGAATACCTTTCAATTTACTCTTATTCTATAACACATTTATTACATCCTGATAAAATAAATACATCAAACTAAATAGAAAAGCTTAAACATAAAGCAACACAGAAGACTTTTTATTGCTTGCATATGTATTGAGGACATTGTTCCATCCCTGGAAGACAGTTTGGTTGCCTAAATATAAGCAAAGAAGGAAAAAACATAATGAAAACCACACAATTAGTAAATATTCAGCTGAGGATTTAATTCTACATGGAGCCTCTGGATCACCAAGTTGGTGACAGGGCATTTGGTCAATGAGGCACGGTATTCTAAGTGAATGAATTTCTTTTTCTGATCGTATGTGAGGAAGATGGAGAAGTTTCAGGGAGTGGTAGCATTCATAGAAATACTCAATAGGTAGCTAGGTAAAGCAATGGGTTTTCAAAGAAAAAGAGAAGAAAAGAACCTCATTATCACATCTCAGTTTCTGTTCCTGAAATATAGTATGGCCTGCTTTTAGGTCCTGATTCAGTAAAGCACTTAAATACATGCTTGCGTCCCATTGAACTAAAGAATGTGCTTATGTGCTTTGTTCAATAAGAATAGATATAAGCGTATGCTTAAAATTAAGTGTGTGCTTTACTGCAACAGGGCCTAAGTTAATAACTGGCGAGTGCTCCCTGGTTGTAATAACCTCATTCTGCTAAATATAAACTTTGGGGGGTGCAGACTGAGATATTCACTGTGAATAAACTCTCACAGGCAGAGATGTTTATCAGCCCAGGGTTTGGTTATTGCAGAGTTAATAAGGCTCTGTCTCCACTGAAAAAATAAAAGGTATGTTTTCACATGCAGAGAGCTAGCTTGATGTAAAATCCTAGTGGAGACAAGGCACTGTATCTTTTACCTTGATTATTTTCATCACTATATAGAGTTATACCCTCTAAGTGAGAGGCCTAGCATTGCCCTAGTCTAGCTATAGAAATAAAAATGACCTGTGCCCTTGTTTACATTGGCATTTTACATTAAGATAGCTATCTCAATATGACAACACACTATATTTGCAGCAAAGACATAGCCGGAGAAAACTACAATAGAGACTTTGAATCTAAGCTATTCTCGGGGATAGCCACAAACTGAGGTGATGGCTTTACTTAGTGGTTTTCCATTATTGCAATATGCTTTTCTCTAAAGTCTTGTCTTCTGTTTTTGTCTGCCAGGTCTTCTGTGGCAGTTCTCAAAAGATGGACTTGATATGGGAGAGAGGACTGAACATACGATAATTGTTTCCTTTTCTATTGTCTCATCCTCGTAATTTGCCATTGAGTTTTTCCTGTTTAAATTTAAACATGCAAGAAGAAAACAGGATTGTAAATTTTTTCTTGTTCTACAAATTTATTATTGTTTTCATCTGTTAAAAGTTTTCATTTTCTATTTCTGTGTCCTCTGTATTTCCCCACATGTTCTAACAGTTAAGGCAGCTCTCAGAGGCACGTGATGGGACTTGCTTATGTTGGGGCTTAAGTGACAACGTGGCTGGACAGCTGAATCCTGAAAAGTGATTCTTTCAGAGGATTCCTTCTTTTCTAGAACCACCTTTTATTTCTTTGCCTTTCTTGAGCTGTGTGTCTTTTCTTTCCCTTTTTGCCCCGCATGTGGCAGTGATGTTTGAGGGGCCCACCTTCACAGGATAGTCACTGAGGCACTGAGCCACATAGATGTTGGGGGTAGACAGGTGTTCGCCTACGTAACTTGAATGCAGGGCCTGATCCAGTAGTTGTGCTCAGAGGCCACCTACTGGATTGGGTCCTATGCAAAATCTGATAGCAGCAGAAGGTGGTACATGGGCCGTGGGGGACTGTTCCACTGTGGAAGTGGATAAATATTGTGATGGGGCAAGGCCAAATGGCTACAGTAAAGTACTGAGAAACAGGTATGTTAGCCCCAGGCTAAACAAATCCCTAGTACCCTGGTAACCAAATGGCAGTTGCTCCAGGTTAATCAAGGTACCTGGGGCCAATTAAGATCTTTCTAGAAGGCAGTAGAGATAGCTACTTTATATAGAACAACCTGCAGCCAATCAGGCAGGCAATCAGGGCACCTGGGTTTAAAAAGGAGCTCACTCCAGTCGCAGGGAGGAGCCAGAGGAGAAGGAGCATGTGAGAGGCTGGAGCAGAGGCAGGAGCTGAGAGTGAGAGAGTGTACTGCTGGAGATTGAGGAGGACAAGCATTATCAGACACCAGGAGGAAGTGTCTGGTGAGGATAAAGAAGGTTTGGAGGAGGCCATGGGGAAGTAAGCCCAGGGAGTTGTAGCTTTCATAAAGCTGTTACAGGAGGCACTATAGACAGCTGCGTCCACAGGCCCTGGCTGGAACCGGAGTAGAGGGCAGGCCCAGGTTCCCCCAAACTTCACTCCTGATCAGACACAGGAGGAGCTGACCCAGACTGTGGTTTCCACAAGAGGGGACGATCACTGAGGTGAACAAATCCGCCAATAAGCGCATGACCCACCAAGGTAGAGGAGGAACTTTGTCACAATATTTAAATAGTTATGAGGCCAGAAAGAGAGAGGAAGAGAATGAGAATGATGCTGTAGCCTGGTGGCTCAGGCACCCACGTAGGAGACCCAGGGGCCAATGCCCCTCCTCCAGTGACCCTTTCATTATTTATCCACACTGGTACAGCTTCAACAGGAGAGACTGAGGAAGCCCCATATCTGACTTTCTACTCAGTGGTTAGAGCCCTCTTCTGAGACCCTGTTCAGCTCCCTTTTTCCAAAAAGCCATAAAAGTAATTGAACTTGGGTGTCCCATATCCCAGATGAGTGCTCTGACCACTGGGCTAAAAGCTATTAGGTGGGCACCACCTCCTCCTCCTCCAGGTGTTTTATGTGGAGCGAGACAGGCACCTAACTCACTTCTGCAAGAAACTACTTAGGTGCCTAAGCCACCTGACTCCAGGCAGTGGGTTCCCGTTCATGGATGCCTCTCTGGAGTTAGGCACTGATCTTGGAAAGCTCCACAGGGCTTAGTGGCTACCCCTGTCATCAGCATCTCCCAGGAGCGGCGCCAGGGTTTTTGGCGTCCTAAGCAGGGGTCCTTCCGAGCCCCCGGTCGTTGGCGGCAATTCTGTGGTGGGGGGTCCTTCCGCGCTCCCGGTCTTCGGGGCACTTTGGCGAAGGGTCCCGGAGCGAGTGAAGGACCCGCTGCAGAATTGCCGCCGAAGACCCGGAGCGCGGAAGGACCCCCTGCCGCCGAGGATGGCAAAATGCCGTCCTCCCAAATCCTGGCACCCTAGACAACCGCCTAGGTCACCTAAATGGAAGCGCCGGCCCTGGCATCTCCCATGGTCTAGCTTAGCTGGCTACCTGCCTAGCATGCTGGATTTTGTGTATCACATTGTAAAACTCCTATCTCTCCCCATGCAGTGTATATAATGTGTTCCTGTGATTTTCTAGGCACCTAAAAGTTATGCACTCTTATTCTCAGCATCACAATCCCTCAGTCTGTGGATCTAGGCCCAAGCCTTTTCTGAACTAAGCATTCTGCTTTATACTGGGACCTCTGCTGCCATGTGCCTTACACTGTTTCCTAATGCCTGGGGTATTTTTGAAAATGTCTCTGCAATAATCAAGGCACAATTCTTGCTCACTGAGCTTGTGGTTGTATTGGCATATGGGCATAACTCTTAATTTTCACCCATTTTTAGCTCCCTTCCTTTAAAAAAACCCCCCAAAATTATGGGCACCTGCCAATTCTGCCTTCTGTGCACATGCCTGTGGATTCAGATTTGCACTTTTGAAAATTTAACACTAAATAGTTACATCATTTCTTACCCATTAAGTTTTGACCTTTGAAGGATGAAAACAAAACCATAGTTCTTGTTTTTCATCATATTCTCAGTGTAAAATCCTAGTGGAGATAGATAAGGCACTATAGGTTTTAACCTGAGGTAGCTAGTTAGGGTAAGCTATAGGTGAGGCTATAGGGTTGACCTCAACTAGCTAAGTCAAGATAAAACTACCTGTGCCTTGTCTCCACCAGGATTCTACATTGAGTTAGTTGTCTCAAATTATCTTTAGGTGAAAACACAACTGTTTTTTTCAGTGAAAACATACGTATAAGTGTCACCAGCTCCCTCATATTTCAGACCTCAGTGCCTGAGACCTGTAAAAGATTGAGCTCAGAGAATAAGCCAGTTCAAGCACAACCACCCACATTTGCAAGAGAACTTTATTTCCATCAAATAAAGAGCATTTCAGTTATCCCGAGGTGCTGATTTATCTTATTTACTCCAATGACCAGATTTGCATATGCCAACCAAAAGTCTTAGGTGTGAAATCTACTCACGTAGAAGGGGAAAAAACAAGCAATGCTGTGTTAATCTGTTAGACTAGCTAAGGAGTTTTTATTAACTGTAAACAGATAGTTTTTAGTTTCCTGTCTCTTTCCTGGATTTCTTAACATGCTTCATGAATCTGTTTTCACAGAACACTATTGCACAGGCTTCTTGTCAAAACTAAGGGAACATTTTTTTTTTAATTTCTACCTTTGCTAATGCTGAATCAGCAATGCTGGTAGCTCTGCTGGTGTTAGCAACATTGAGAGCCCCAATCTAGAAAAGGTTCCCATGGCCATCGCCATCTTACACATCATGTCAATTAAATCTGCTCAGAACCAGTCCAATAAAGTTGGTCTTAAAAATGAGCCTTGTCTATACTAAGGCCCAGAACCTCAGCTGGTGTAATTAGGCAAAGCTCTGATTTAAATGTTGATGTCAGTGGAGTGAGGATCTGGCTCTAGGACTCCAAATGTTGCTGTGGGAGGGGAACATTTTTAGAAAAGGACCTTAGACCTTGAGAGTATTTAAGAGTTCACCAGTTTGATTTTTGGTATAAACACTCAGTTAAATTAATGCAAAACTCTGTGGGCACCCTCTTAATTTGATTGCAACCTGACTCAGATGGATTTAACTTGACTTACTGATTTGTCTAGTTAAGCTAAATTGATACTGGTTTCAGTCAAATGAAGTGTCCACACAAGGTTTTGCACTGCTCCAGTGAATCAGTTTATAATTTCACTTTTTGCCCTTGTCCACAGAAGCTGCACTGTTGTCGTGTAAGGCTTATCAACACACTCCAGCAATGTGCACTATGGGGGTGTGATTTCTAAAGCACAAGAATGTGTTGCACACTAACTGGTTCATGTAGACCCTGCTGGTGTGCACTAAAAGTTCCCTAGTGTTTCAAACAGCACTACGTTAAGGCGCACTAGGGAAATTTTAGTGCACACCAGCAGAGTCTACATGGACCAGTTAGTGTGCAACACAGTGCACTTTAGAAATCACACACCCCACAGTGTGCATTGCACTATGTAAACAAGTCCTAAAATAGGATTTTAAACATATGTAGCTAAACCAGTGCAAGAACCACAATGCACTTACTTCAGAACTGGCTTATTTCAGTTTATCTTAGACCTACAATTTAAGCTAAACTGAAAACAGCCACCCAAGCCCAAATAAGAATGTCCTCACAGCAGTTTGCACCTGTTTAACTAAATTGATTTCAGGTCACATCTTAGGTTTAAACCAGTACAAGTTTCTCATGTGGACAAGTCCTGAGTTAAATTGGCTCAACTTTAAATATAGACAAGTATAGTCATTGTTGCCTTAGGGTATGTCTACCCTACGAAATTAGGTTGATTTTATAGAAGTCAGTTTTTAGAAACTGATTTTATACAGTCGATTGTGTAAATCCACACTAAGAGCATTAAGTCGATGGAGTGCGTCCTCACTACTCGGGCTAGCATCGACTTATGGAGCGATGCATTCTGGGTAGCTATCCCACAGTCCCCGCAGTCTCCAGTCACCCACTGGAATTCTGGGTTAAGCTCCCAATGCTGGATGGGGCCAAAACGTTGTCGTGGGTGGTTTGGGGTACATGTCCTCAGTTGCCCCTCCCTCTGTGAAAGCAATGACAGACAATCGTTTCTCACCTTTTTTCTTGGGTTACCTATGCAGACGCCATACCACGGCAAGCATGGAGCCCGCTCATCTCACCGTGATCACTGCTGTTGTGGGCAAGTCTACTGTGGGGGTGATTAGAAGAGCACAGCAAGGCGCGCTGCGCATCAGAGGGGCTTTGAAAACCAGTTTCATGACTGGCTAGGTTTCGGTGTGACAGTTGTGTGTGTTTCTCCTTGATGCAAACTTTCCTCCTTTGTTGCTTTTAAATCCCTGTAAACCAACCACCCTCCTCCCTTTGAAATAAAGTAACTATTGTTTTGAAACCATGTATTCTTTCTTTATTAATTTTAAAAAATGAGATAACGGACAAGGTAGCATGGGTGGGGTGGGGTGGGGGAGGAGGGAAGGACAAAGCCACATGACTTACTGTAGCCACACTAAAATCAAACTGTTTGAATGACAGCCTTCTGTTGCTTGGGCCATCCTCTGCAGTAGAGTGGCTGGGTGCCTGGAGCCTCCCCCCATGTGTTCTTGGGCATCTGGGTGAGGAGACTATGGAACATGGGAAGGAGGGCATGTGGTTATACAGTGCATACAGCAGGGGCCTGTGCTCTTGTTGGCTTTCCTGCAGGTCCAACAGATGCGTCATCATGTCTGTTTGCTCCTCCATTAGCCTCATCATCTCATCCTGCCTCCGCTCTTTGCGCTAACTTAATTCTTTCCTGGCTTCTGCCACTGAATACCTCAGGGCACAGCTTAATGCATGATCAGCATGGGAGGACTGCATGACCTCGGAAAACATGTCATCGCGAGTGCGTTTTTTTCGTTTTCTAATCTGCGATAACCTCAGGGACGAAGATGATAGGGGGAGCGTAGAAACATACTACACTGTGGGGGATTGCATGGTCACCTGTGCTGCTTAATTCACCACACTGACCAAACAGGAAATGAAATTCAAAAGTTCCTGGAGCTTTTCCTGTGTACCTGGCTAGTGCATCGGAGTTCAAATGCTGTCCAGAGTGGTCCCATTGGAGCACTCTGGGATAGCTCCCGGAAGCCAATATCATTAATTTGCATCTGCACTACCCCAAATTTGACCCAGCAAAGTTGATTTTAGCGCTACTCCCCTCACCGAGGAGGAGTACAGAAGTTGATTTTAAGAGCCCTTTAGGTTGGCGGAAGGGGGTTCGTTGTGTGGACGCATTCATTTTTAAATCAACCTAACATGGCTAAATTCGTAGTGTAGACCAGGCCTTAGTGTACTCAAAACTTGTGTAATCATTTACATCTGTGGAAAGTGGATTTGAAACACTATAAAGAAAAATGGCGGCATTTTACACCTACTTTACACTCTGGTCTAAATACTGAAATCTAACTTTTATATTGTGTTTTTCATCTGTAGATCTCAAACTGATTTACAAAAGAATTGTTATTATCCCTATTTTACAGTGGAAATGAGGCACCTAGAGTGAAAGTAACTTGCCCAAGGTCAGCCCACAGGCTGGCATTCCTAAGTCCCTGTCTAGTGCTCCCAAATGATCATACAGTGTGCATGGCAGTGGGGAACCAGTCCCCAGAGGCTCATTTGTGCCCTGTACAGAGGGTAAGGGAAATGCAGAACTATGCTGTTCCAGAAGGAACCCCAGTAGAGATTTAGAATGATACTGAATTAACCATCCCAAAAAGTTGTTATGAGAATTATCTGTTAATGATTAGACCGTGCTTTGACAATGCACTGTATCAGTGCTAAGTTTAATTAATATACTAACTGGTTTCTATTTGTATTAAATCTTTTGAGTATTGTCTATATCAGAGATCAAGGGATTATGGGTTCCGGTTCTGTGATTGTTCTCTAGCACTAGTGATTGCATCATATGATTGTGGTGAAACTAAGCGGAAGATGTACAGTTGCTCATTTCCCTTATGGCCTGACCTGCCTGGGCCAGGAAATGAGTGACAGTTTGTACATTGAGGCTGTCTGTTGCTAATATAAGGAGATATTTTTACAAACTCCTCAAAATTCAGGAAAAATCCTGCCCACAATTGTATATTTACTCTGTAGATTATAGGTAGTATTCTAATGTGTACTTTTCCCAGTTTAAATGCCTGGCTTATTTTTTCTCTCATCCTGTTCTGTGAAACTCTGGCCAAGCTTTCCTCACCTATTCAGCCCACTGAAGAATCCAGTCAGACCCGTACATGCACTTTAAAAGTTTATCTTCACAAACAGAAAACTCACATGTAAAAGACATTTGCTTTCTTTTTCTCTTTTCTGTGCATTAAGGATATGGCAGTATGTCATTGTTGCTGTTCAGTTTAAGACATGATGGAGTCTGTCAGTAGGTTTAGCGCTGAAGGCTCTGGGTTCAGTCTCCACTGATGACTTTGCTGGCTATGTATGCAATGATAGTTCATTACAAAATGCCCCTATGGGTAGGAGTCGAACACCTGTGAACCTTAGGAGAATATGGGATAATAGGTAGTACAGTGACCTAGTGTGTACATAATTAGGTCTTCCCCTGAGTTGCTGGTCCCTGTGACTTTACAACTTCCTACTATCTCACCTATAAAAGAGAGGTTTTTTAAGTCTAGTGGTAGAGACCTGTGAGCGGAAGGGCCTGTGTATGAGCCCCACTGAGTGGACACACATTGCTTTACTATTATTTTTATCACAGTGAAATCTATACATTATATTCCTCAGGGCCAGGACCATCTTTTAATCGTGTTTACACGGAGCTCAACACAGTGGGGTTGGGACCTTTAAGTGGTACAAGGATAACAATAACAAAGAGACTACCTTTATTAGGGAACATACCATCTTAAGAGTTCTCTCCAGTGTATCCACAAACACGAGTAAAATTCTACTCTGTAGTTATTAGAGGATTATTTCAGTTAAATAGCCAATTGTTTTCAGCTCCTTGAGGGAGCTTTTAAGACAGGTTTCAGTTTATTAATAATACTAAAATCTTTACGGCCTTGTTTCTAACTGAAAATAAGCATCAGCAGACCTGTTTCATACTTACCACCTGTATTTAACTCTGGATCCCAGTGCAGGTTTATATTTACATATTCAGTGATAGAGTTGCTGTAATTGTGGGTACACTGTATCAAGTTGTACAGAACTATACTTGATTTACAACTATGTATAAATCCTTCCTAGAGGCTGGCATGTGTCAACAAAAAACATGTTTATGTTTTGCTTTGTGTGTGAATTTTCTGTACTACAACCACATGGTTTAGCTCTTTGTTTTTAAAACACAGCCCTTGCAATCTGACTGAGAAACAAGGTTTTTATGTTTGCAGTGTTGTTGTAGACATGTTGGTGCCAGGATATCACAGAGACAAGGTGAGTGAGAGACAAACTTTTGAGGTTAGACAGGGAACACTCTGAATTAGTTTCCCACACTTGAAAAAGAGCTCTGCATAAACTGGAAAGCTTGTCTCTCACCAACAGAATTTGGTCCAGTAAAAGGTATTACCTCACCCAGCTTGTCTCCCTAAGGTTTTATGTGTCACTTTAGCAATTAGGCCCTGATCCTGCAAAGATGTTCACATGTGCTAAACTTTAAGCATGTGACTAATCCCATTGAAGTTAATGGGGCATATCCTCAGGTAGCGTAAATAGTGATAGCTCCATTGAAGCTATATGTCTAGGACAGTTTACACGGGCTGAAGATCTGCCCCAATGGATTACTCATTTGCAAAAGATAAGCATGCACATAACTTTTGTCAGGACTGGGCCCTTCATTATGTTAGCCTGTGTTTAGATCGTTCACAGGCTTTCCCTTCTTCTATGTATTCTCTAGAATATTTCACAGGTTGCTGCAAGAACTGTGTCTGGGTCATGAGAATAGAACAGTTGCCTTTAGCCCAGAATTTATTCTGACATGAAAACAAGAGACTGTTAAGCAGTGTTGTTGTAGATATGTTGGTGCCAGGACATCACAAAGATAAATAGTTTGCAGTTATATACCACAATCAGTGTATACAATCAAAGAGAAGCATCTATCTGAGTTCTGAGTATAGGCCCGATCCAGCTTTGCTCGAAGCCCATAACTGTTTTGCCACCTCCTGCAATGAGGGAAGCACTGAGCACCCTATTTGAATATAAATCAGTCAAATAAAACATGATTTGTTTCTTGCAGATCCAAGGCATAGTAGAATGATTGCATGTGAAAATCAGTAGCCACAAAATTGGAGTCCCAAAAAAGGTTTATCTGCCTGACATTGATCATTCTTATTCTGTCTCCATATATTTTAACCAGTTTTACCTATTTTTGTAAAGTACATCTCTTGGTTCTGAAATGAAAATGCCATACATAAAACTCAAAAGAAAATGTAACAAAGCATGTAAAACACACGTTTTTTGTCTGGCTGTTAGTAATTGTTCAGCACATCTTTCTTATTCACTCACAGTTTACCTGTGAGACTGACTGTTTTACATAATCCAAAAATGCCTCCTCTTTATTTCCTCAAGGCAAACTCCTGGCATATGGGCCAAATGTGTCCAATCAATGTATGCATCTGGCTCACACATGAATTAAAAATTATTCTACTGTTTGGTCAATCATCAGGATATGCCAATCCCCCTGCCCTCGAACAGGCTACAAAATACAATTACTACAGCTCCTGTGCAGGATCCTGTGAGCTTGGTGAGATATAAAGTGACCTGGACTAGTTAATTTTCTTCTGTATCTGACTCTTTGCTGCTGGAAAGGAAAATTGATCAGGCTCCTTCCATAAGAGCTTTGCCGCATGCAGAAGGAATCTGTCTTTTCCTAGTCAGACTCCCCATGGATGAGGCAAAAAGACCTCTAAGAGAAATGTATTAGAATATTCACCTTCTGCAGTCTCTTACACAGGGAGCACTTCTGACCAATCCTGGATAAAGAGCGGGGGAGGGGAGTGAGGCACAAAAGTGGAGGAGAAAGTGATGAAAAACATAACAACAGAAGAAAAAGAAAAAAGAGCACATAAAAAGAGGGAAAATGGCAGAATTAAGAGGACAGAAAAGAATGAGTGGATACCTAAAAAGAAAATAAAAGAAGAAAGATAAATGTACAGAAAAGAAAGGAGCCGAGAGCTAAGCAGTAGGGACAGGTCAGGGAGAAACACAGACAGCAGAGGTAAAGAAAAACAGACCAAACAGTGTCAAGCATCAGAGGGGTAGCCGTGTTAGTCTGGATCTGTAAAAAGAAACAAAAAGTCCTGCGGCACCTTATAGACTAACAGACGTATTGGAGCATAAGTTTTTGTGGGTGAATATGGCTTTTGACAGACTAAACAGTGGTCATCCTAACTCTGATGCCCATTTGTTATTTCCACAAAATATGTGATAATCTCTCAGTGACATGTGTACAACCCCATTGAAGTCACTGCCCTATTGGGAACAGGTAAACGTGTCTATTGGAGAAGTGTTGCTGGGACAGCTATTCCCACACAGGGATTTTGAGGTCATGCCACTCCAGGCACTTGGAAGAGTGAGCGCTCTGTGATGCTAATGTCCCCAACTATCATTTTGGACAATGCTCCCGCACCTTGTTCCTACAGACCAGTGTTGTGTGCTCACTCTGCTCATTTTATGTGATCCTCCCAGGCTATATAATTGCTGTTTTTCCCAAGAGATCTTTCACTGTTGTAGCCCTCATCATGCCATAGCTTCTCCTTTTGTTTGTCACCCCACCCAGTGTGAAGCGTAAGTTAGGGCCATGTTTCTGGCACTGTATTTTCTATGAATGTTGGTCAATTACATATGGGTTTTATATCTGGTAAAAGTCCTGTTAGTAGGAGAAGTTGCTATGTTGTACTATTAATGTTGCAGTTTTTTAATAGGACAGTCAACAGGATACAGATTGCAATCATGGGACCCAATGGCTGACTGCCCCTGGCCATGCCCCCCCTTTTCCCCCATGGTGTTTGGTACACAGATCTCCAGGACAGTCATGTGCTGCTTCTGTCTTTCCACCTCTGAGCAATTCAGGGCACGTGCATTGCCACTGAACTCTCTAAAGTAATCATGGGAATGACCAGGGCCCAATAATCTTAGGGGCTGCAACTCTTACATTTATGTAACTCCCACTGAATCTAATGGCATTTTTGTGCACAGAACTACTCAGATATAAAGTACAAAGGTGAGAGGCACCTTAGAAACAGTTAATTGCAATAGCCAGTTGATCTACACCAACTGAGAAAATGAGTGTGTTCTTCCAGGCCTTTCGTTATTTTTGTTGCTCTTCTCTGAATTCCCTCAAGTCTGTTAATGCATTACCTTCTAGGGTATGTCTACACAGCCAGCAGAATGCTCTGAGCATGCGTCCTTCTCTCCCACGCTCTAGCCCAAGGCACAACTTCAAAGTGCTGTCTGCACAGTTATTTTTTAGAGCATGAGTTCTGTCAACCCAGGCTGGGAGGCTCACTTCTGCGGACTCTGTAGCCATACACCTAGACGTGCAAGCAATAGCACATGGGAGGCAAAGAATGTGGAAAGGGAGGAGAGAGAAGGGGTTTTAACAAAAGTTCTTCTTGCTTTTTGACCTTTTAGGCCTACTGGTGCTAGCCCACCAATAAGTGGACCACAAGGATTCGTAAAAATAACAGTGCTAATGTGCTGAAAGCACAACAACCCACTCAGTAATAGTTGTTCCATTCCCTTGCAAATGTGTTTTAGACAGTATGCAGAGTTATACAGGCCAAAGTTCCCTTCTATTGAAAGCTAACTAAAGGACATAAAGTTTTCTAATACTGAAGTGCAAACTGTTCCTCAATATTCCCCTTCATGCTCAGATAAATTGTGCGTATAAATCCCCTACAGATCAACAAGTGATTCTATCACCCTTCTAAAATTTCCCCATTTCTTCTCTTAGTGAAAAATTACATATTTCTCTTAACTATAATATATATTTAGTAGTCATAGGCAGAGCACAAGAGAGCTTTGTGGTTAGTTGAATTAATGGGGCTGATTGTGCTCTCACTGACTTCACTATGACCCCAATGTTATGTCATTAATTTTACTGGAGTTAACATTGATGTCTGTAATGTGCCCTGAGTTTCTTGGATGTCAGGTGCTATATAAAGCCTGGATCCACAAAAGTAACTTAGGTGTTGTGATGAGTGTCACAGCACCTAACTTTTAGGTGCTTAGAGGAACACACTGCAATCCACAGTGCCTGAGTTAGCCACAGTAGGCTCCTTAAACAATGAATGCGGAGACACTGGAACTGTAGAATGGGATCCACAAAGCCTACATGCCAGGCAGGAAGCCGCCTAAGGTAGCCAATGACCAGACAGATGTGTGCAAAGCACTGTTCCCTCTCAGAGGCAAGTTCAGGCTGCAGGGAGGTACCTATCTCTGCTTGTGATTCACAAACTGGAGAAGGACAGGCGTTTGACCATTTAAGTCATGATTGGGGCCTAGTTCAGTAGGTGTGCTCAGGGGCTGCCTAACTCCCCACAAAACAGCTTGGGGGGCAGAGGAGCTCCCTTATAACCTTTAGCCCAGTGGTCAGGGTAGTCTGCTCAGATATAGGAGATGAACAGTTTAACTCCCCACCTCTGCCTGATGAGCAGAAGGGATGTGAACAGGAATCTGTTCCCTCTCAGTAGGTTATACAGTCATTCTAACTTTTTATCTGTCCCGATTAATATTTAATTATTCAGTTGTGTAATTAAGGTGGAACAACTTGAATAGGAGTGATTGAGGGACCCCTTGCATCAGAATATTCCGTACCCCAGCAGTTAGCACACTTACCTAAGAGTTGGTAGATCACCGTTCAAATCCCTTCTCCTCAGCAGGCAGAGGGGAGACTTGAACTGGGAGTCTCCCACATCCTGGGTGAGTGTCTTGGTCACTGGGCTAAAAGTTATAATAGAGCCTCCTCTTTCCTGGTTGTTTTGTGTGGAGTTAAGTGGCCTTTGACTATGCCTACTGGATCCGGTGCCACATGACTTAGGTGGAGGAACACCTTTCTTTCCCCTGGTAATGGATTGCTCTGAGGCTGAAGCAGGAGTTAGGCACCCAGATGCTTAGAGCTAGGCAGCACTTTACATTCTCATAGGCAAAAACTTAGGTGCCAAGTGAGTTTAGGCGCCAACAGGATCAGGCAGCAGCTGAGTGGGAGTTTTGTGGGTCACGTTGTGCCTAAAAACAGCAGGGCTGCCCAGAGGATTGAGGGGGCCTGGGGAAAAGCAATTTCAGGGGCTCCTTCCATAAAAAAAACAGTTGCAATACTATAGAATACTATATTCTGATGGGGGCACTTGGGGCAAATTGCCCCACTTGCCCTTCCCCCCGGGCGGCCCTGAAAAACAGGACTTGAGCATCTAAGTGATTAGTAATGCTTCTTTCTTTCTTCTTTTTGTTTGTTTCTTTGTTTGGAATCCTGGGAAAGTTAAAAAGAGGGGTTTTAAATGTTAGATATTATGGTTCGAAGAGTGTAATTAATTTCTCTCTTTATTTAAAAAATATTAGGCAGCTTATGTTTTATTACTTTATATTTTGCAGCTAATGGGGTATCGAACAAAAGAATTCTCATGCCTCAATCAGGTCATGAAGAGCAAACCCACATTTTTAGTTTGCTGCAGTGTTTCCAGCGGCTCACAGGTACAATCTGTGGTCCTGACCCTCCTTTCTCAGGCTGAATTCTGATGTATCAGATGGCTATTTTTATTTTAAAGTGACAATTACCTTAAAAAAACAAAATGTGTCTAGAAAAATGGGTCCAATTTTCCAATTACAGATGCCAACACAAGGCCAGAGAAATCTCAGAATGACTTCTGTGGGGTGGAAATTGCATTAGATGTATCTTATATTGAGTCAGGTCATGAGAAAGTACCGCAAGGGTCATTATGATGACAGTGCAGGTTGTGATATCATTTGGAGATTTTTTGTTTCTTTTTAAAATGTCGTCCCTCCTGCCCTCCAAAGAGGAGTTACAATGATTGTTGTGTTCCACGTTAAAGGGAGCCTTTAAGTAATACTCTAATAGGATGATTCACTGCTGCCCTGAAACTTGTGCAAAGTAAGTGGAAGTCAATGTAAAATGAGACACCAAAGACCTCTGAGAATATCAAAAGGTTGAATTCTAGTTATTCCTGAGGCCTCCTCTACATAAATGTTTTGGGTTATCCCCCCACCCCCCTTTCTCCCCGCCCATTGTCCTAGATAATTACTGGACCATAGAGGAGACTTTGCTGTGGAAGTCTCTTCGTTGTCAGGGGCCTGTTTCAAAGGCAATGGTTGCCCTGTACCCAGAACTCTGATGTATCCATCTAACCAGCCTCCAAAAGCCAGATTCTATCCTTGACTTCAATGGAAACAGAGCTAGGCCACTGCTTAGCACTTCTGAAAATCCTACTCTTGTGTCTACCTGCTGTGAATGTATTCAGAAAGATCACCACTGTTTAGTGAGTCTCTATCTTCTTTCTTTGGGGGTTTTCTCTTTTCTGGTGTTTCATTCTCTTTCTGTTTTAGGGCCCACTCTTACTTCCTTAGTAGCCAATGAGAATTTTGATGGGAGCAGAGCTAGCTCATAGATTTATCATGCAGTAGGTGAAGCATAAGGAAATGAGTATTCTTTCCAAAAACATATTTGTAAACATTTTAAACTCTTAATACTAGCCTTTTTTTTAGTAAAATAACTCACTACTAGAAAGAAGCATACTGGATATCTGCTTTCCAAAGTGTGTTCGTGTGTGAATCTTGAGAGATTGTTGTTATTTAATCTGACAACCAGGAGGAACGCTGCACTAAAGGGAGTAAGAAGACCCAAGATTTTCTATCCTGTGTGGTAAAGAACTTCTTTGGTGGCAATCTACTGAAAAAGAGAATAGCTCCTACCTCATAGCTCAAAGGGAATAGGGATACCAAAAGAGGCGGCAGTAGCTATGCCACCAGATACATACAGATGTGAGAGATCACATCTCCATTTTGCTATTGGAGAAGAAGGAATGAAGCAGCATTTGGAAATTTCCATAGCTGTCCAAGTGTCATTATTTGGGACTGCTGAAATAATGAAGATATGGGCTGATGGGTTGTCCAGTGCTAGAAATTATATAGTACCTACATCCCCAAAGTAAAGAAAATAGTATTCAGATATAATGATAAAAGGGATTATGTTTAATGGAAAATGTATGGCTAAGTCCCCATCACTGCTTTTGATAGTCTCAACCAAATCTCAAAAGAAAATCAAAAAAGGGATTATGTTTAATGGAAAATGTATGGCTAAGTCCCCATCACTGCTTTTGATAGTCTCAACCAAATCTCAAAAGAAAATCCATCTCAAAGAAAATAAACAGTCAATGTGAATTTCAGGAAAGTAAATTTAGAATATTCTTCACTCTCTCTCTCACTCCCCTACCCAGTAGAAAAGCAGAATTTCAAGCTTAAAAAGTCTTTTTTTTTTTTTTTTTAAAGTAAGGTTATTAATTCTATTTTTGTGAACAAATCTAGGAAGGACATGTTGTTTGTTGAAATCTTTTCTAGAACTACCTTGCCAGTATTGCAGGTGAGCAAAGACAGAACATTCAGACATCTTAGATATTAAAGATAAGGTGCAATGATAAAAAGCTGCTCCTCGCATGATAAGGAATTTTTACGCTAGTACTTTCTGCTCAGACGGTCCCTCTTTCTTCCTCTTTCACTTCTGCGAAACTCTTTAGAAAAATATCAAAAACAAATGTGAATGTGGTTTACTCACATTAACTCTTCCACCACTCCCATACCATCTCTACAGATGTTACCTCTATGCTACACCATAACCTATGATACGTGCATTGTTTTCTTTTACACTGTATAGACTGTAATAGATTTTGAAGCATTCTATCATATCAATATATGGATGATGACACTACACAAAAATATGCTTTATTTTATTTGCCAGTTGCACTAAATTGCAGTAGCAAATTATTCTCCTCTACCAAGGACAACTGGAAAAAGAAGACACTTAGAAAATCAACAACCAAAATGTATTTTTTAAAAAACAGTTTATACTTTCACAACAGGAAATATTTTTAAATGGCCATGTGAATCACAAGACAAACCAACCACTTTCTGAACTGTGTTCATTCTAGTCTTCTATTTTTAGGTCATATCATGCGCAAACTGGCTGCCTGCACTGTTAGTATTTTATTACAAGCAAAACAATAATCTAGCGCTAGCACCATTGGGAACAGGATTTTATTTCATTTCTGTATAAATCCTGATTTGCCATACTAAATTTCATCATTTGTGGGAAACGGAGGGTAAAAACTGGTTAGCGACTTATGATCAGAGATTTCTTTGAATTGGCAACCTCAGCAATAAAATGTAATTCAGTATAGTGGTTTGGAGGAGAGTCATTTAGCAGCAGAGTTCCAACCTGGGTTCCATCCCCTGGCAAAGGCAAAACAAACAAAAACATACACAAAACCTAACCAAACCCCACACCGTGTTTCCCTCCTTTTTCCATGTATATCCATGAGAGTAGCAGTGATGTTAGCAGACAACTTTGCATGAGTATGAAGTTGCTGTAGAGGCTGAATAATTCATGCATGATGACTAAGCATTAAAGCAATTAGTCATCTTGTTGAACATGCCTACAGTGCATGGGCTTCTATGAAGCACTAACCAAAACTTCCCAAGTGCTGTCCCAGCATGCACTGGGCCCAGCCTAAAACCTTGGATGTATCTCTTCATTATCACTTTTTCTAAAGGCATCGTTGGGAATTAGGTGAAATCATTACAGGCCTTCCCAAAGCTTTCTGTGGAAATACCTCTCACTCAAGTCAGTATCAGTCAATTGAAAGAGCCAGGAATCAGTTGAGAGCTAGTATGATATGGATGACAAGGACACAACTGGATGAGGTGGTCATGCCTGAACAGGGCTGGCCTTACCATGAGGTGAACTGAGGCAGCCACCTCAGGGGCTAGACTGTGGGGGTGCCACTAGGACTCAGAGTGTGGAAAATTGTGTCTGCTGCTTGGGCACATGTATTCTTTCTGCTCTAGATGCACAGAGATGGTGGAGTGGAGTGCTGTGCTGGAGGAAGGAGGACACAAGAAACATAGGCAGGCAGGAGAAAAGGTGAGAGGGAATAACAGAAAGCAGCAGGAGCTGCAGGGAGAGAAAGGAGGAGGAGCCTCTTATGTACGTCTCTAGCACCTCCAGGATCCTGGACTGATTAACAGCAGCTTCTCAGGTGGTGTTTCCTACTGTTTCCCTAAACCCACTTGAGGAGAAAAGGCAGTCAAGTGAAGTAGTAGGAGCCAGTTAGGTCCTTAAGACGCTGATATCTTCCCCCACTCAGGCCCTGCTACCAGCCTGCTTATTTGTCCCCTTCAATTGAGTGTTGAGAGCCACTATAGCTGGCACAGAGCAGCAGTCATGAGCGAAAGAAGAAAATGCCCCTCTGGGACAGCATTCAGAAAAGGAAGCTTTTCTATCTAAGCAAGAAGGAGCTCTCCTGAAATACGTAGACACAAATGTTCACAGTGAGCCTTCCGGCCCCAGTGAGGATGTGAGTGGTGATGAAATGCCTGATCTTCCAGTTAGTCAGCATACAGGTGAGCTGGCAGCTACTGCAGCATCCATATCTCCATCTGAAATGGATGTAACCATGCTCATTCTTGAAGAATAGTGTAGATCAGAGAAGAGTGTGGTGGAGGTGCAGGAAACAGCTGTTGCTGCAGTTAGTTCCTTAAGTCTAGATGATCAAGGACTGTGGACCCACCTGAGTAGTAGTCTGAGGGACTTCCTTCTTGTAAGGGACTGCGGAAGATTTTGTCACGGTGGTTTAGCTGAGGCTGGTCGCCTTCTCCGGGACAGGTTACTAAAGGGTGTTATGTGCTAGCAAATGCTGATTGCAGCTCAGCCTGGGAAGCTGGCGTCTTTAGAAAAGCCTGGCCCTTTGCCATTAAAGATAGTTCAGTTGTGGGAAAGCTCCCACATGCCTATGTATGAGTTGTTTTACATGCTATTAGCATAGAGTTAGTATTTAGTAGGATTTGTCTTGCTGCTTTGGACTCGTTCCCGATGCTTTGAGACTAGCAAACCGTGCAGAGTCCCCATTGCGGGTCGTGTTTTCTTCTACCTTCATAAAAAGCATATCACTCCACTCTTGTTTTTCACGGTGGTGTGGTGTGTGTGTCTCGTCCCTGCAGAGCATAGGCCACGTAACACTTCTCCTGCCGGTGGGCCACAAGCAAAAGGTGGGAAAAGCTTCATTGTTCCCCAAGACAATTAAACATAGAATTTTCCATCCATAATTATTGGGTGAAAATCGCCCAATGGTGATAAAGTGGAGAGGCCTATGGCTTATGTTCAAAAACCCAGAAATGCTGGCATACGTTTTTTTGCAACTTTCAGTCTAATGTTCCAGCCACAACTGGGTTTCTTCAGGAACAAGAACTGGAAAAATCTGTATAAATCTGGCATGCCATGAGAGGCAGCAAATCACCAGAGAGCATTCCATATTTGGAAAAGAGCCTTGAGAGAAGACTAAGGTTAGAGCACCAATATGATGATCGATCATCAAGAGAAGATTGCATCAGAGTCTCTTACTGGCATTGCCATGTGAGGATGCTTGCTACCACAACCTACACTGATGGCACTTCAGATCAGCTGTAATGCCTACAACATGAAATTCCTTATCAATTGTGGAGCTGATGGCTGAGTTGAATGTTGTCTCCAGGAGCACTCTGAGAAGATCCCACCTAAGAAATGTAGCGCACACACTGACCTTGGAAAAACAATTCAAAGTGAGAATCATACAGTTACAGGCAACAAAGTCAACAGAAGATTGTGGCAGATCTGAAGTTCAGGAAGATATATCTGTTATTCTGGACTGCACCACCTGACATTCATCTAAGGAACAAAGACCTAGTGAAATGTCCCTGGCAATGGTAATTGTCAGGAGCATTTTCTAAGAATTATTGACATTGATGATACTCAGGAGCTGGTATGGACAATGTGCTTCTTAAAAGCTGGAAGATACGGGAATTGCAATTTGCTGACATATAGGAAGTAGGGCTAATGATTGGGCCAAATTGAAGGAAAGAGAGACACATGATCCCACAGTTAACCCGCGAGCTTTTTTGTCCAGGCAGTACTCATTCATTGAACTTGATGGTCAGTGATGCAGCATAAGCTTCTAGTGAGGCTGCTGAATTTTTAATGTATTTCAAGCATCATTATTTTTTTCTTTCATCAGCGCATTCAATGGCAAATAATTTGAAAGAACTCTGAACCATCCCTTCCAACACTGAACCACTGAGTGCCATGATAGGAGTCAGGGAGCGATAAAGCCATAACAAACACCAAGTGGAAAGATATGATGACCAATAGTTTCCATTGGAGGAAATGCTGATGACAGGAATGGTCGTGGAGAACAGTGTCAGGAGGAATGAATCCCTAGAACATAATAACTTCAATTCTGTGTGTGCTTAGGTGTGGCATGACATACTGTTTGAAATAAATGTTATAAGCAGAGACGCAAAGGTGTTGACTTATATGATATATCCTGGAGCAATGGAAACGACTAAGCAAAGTGCATACCTACAGTCTATACAGTCAGATGAGGATTTTCAAAATGTCTGAAGAGTGCACACATTGGCAGGAATTCACACTGAAGGCTATTTCTCACCCATTCAGAATACAAGAGTCACCAAGAACATTTGGGTGTGGGTAATCCCATAAGAGACTCCAAAAACAATTCAAAGATTGATTCTTTAACCAGGTGCTGAATTGTACAATACAGTCAGACTGAATTCAAATGATCTGGATAATTGGAGAAATGGTCTGAGGTAAACCGGGATGAAGTTCATTAAAGACAAATGCAAAGTGCTTCCACTTAGGAAGGACAAATCAGTTTCACAATACAGAATGGGAAGAGACTGTCTAGGAAGGAGTATGGCAGAAAGAGATCTAGGGTACATAGTGGCCACAAGCAAATAGAGTCACAGTGTGATACTGGTTGCAAAAAAAGCAAACGTGATTTGGAGATGCTAACAGGTGGTTTGTAACAGAACACAAGATCTCTTCGCTCTACTCTGCGTGTTTAGCCTCACTGGAGTATTGGGTCCAGTCTGGCCTGCTTTCAAGAAAGATGTGAGACACTTGGAGAAGGTCCAGAGAAAGCAACAAGATAGATTAAAGTTCTTGAGAACTGACCTGTAAGGAGCTGAAAGTTGGGTTAATTAGTTGAAAAGAGCAGACTGAGAGGGACATGATAGCAAGTTTCAGGGTACTAAGGGTGTCAAGAGGAGGGAGAAAACTTGTCACCTTAGCCTCTCAATGATAGAACAGAAGCAATGGGCTTAAACTGAGAAGGAGAATTTAGGTTGGAATTGAAAAAGTCCTAACTGTAAGTAGTTAAACACTAAATAAATTGCTAGGGAGGTTGTGGAATCTCCATCTCTGGGATTATTTAAGAGTAGGTTAGATAATGTTATTAGGTGGTCTAGATAGTATTTGGTCCTACCATGAGGGCAGGGGACTGGACTCGATGACCTCTTGAGGTCCCTTCCAGTCCTAGAGTCTATGAATCTATGAAGAAGGTTTCATGCAGCTCAAGGAACACAGCAGTATATTTTGGCTGTTGTATGATGTTCCAAAACATGGAGGAAGGATAGTGTAGTGATTTGAGCATTGGCCTGTTAAACCCAGGGTTGTGAGTTCAATGCTTGAGGAGGCCACTTAGGGATCTGGGGCAAAAAATCAGTACTTGATCCTGCTAGTGAAGGCTGGACTCAATGACCTTTCAAGGTCTCTTCCAGTTCTAGAAGGTAGATATGTCTCCAATTATTGTTATAAAACTCCTCACTATACCTGAAGAATACCTATACCAGCAATGCAGGGCACTAGAGACAGTGTTGACACATGATGCAATATTGATGCAAGTGATTTAGGTGCTGAACTAAAAGCCCTTTCAAGATACATTTTGGCAGGATCAACTCCAGAGGCTGTTCTGGAATATATGTGCGCAAATACGATGACCACCCTCTTTCCAAATGCTTTTGTTGCTCTAAGCATACTTCTAACACTTCCTGTAACAGTTGCTAGTGGAGAACGCAGCTTCTCCATGCTGAAGTTAATAAAAACACATCTATGCTCCACAATGACACAGGAGAGGCTGGTCAGCCTTGCAACTATCTCAATAGGGCAATAGCTCACCCAGACTGTGGACCTTCAGGAAGCATTTCAAATCTTTGCAACCAAGAAGGCACGGAAAACACCACTTTGATTATTCAAACAGATAAAAATGCCAGTGTTTACTATGCAGACAAGAAAAGTTACTTTTGCTGTTCAGGCATTTGAAAGTTTAGTGTGATTTAAAATTTGTGAACAAGGCATTTTAAGTTGTTCTCTTTTCTTGGGGTAGGTAGCAGAGCAGTACCATGAGAGGAGTAGAACAGGAAGAAGGCAGAATTGAGACCTTTCAAAATTTTGGCCCAAGCGAGGGGGCATGGGTGCATCATTTAAGCTCCCCGCCTCAGGTGTCAAAATGTTGTGGGCCAGTCCTGATGCCTGAAGGAGAGAACCACAGGAGTGGGCCATGTCTGGAGGTTAAAGCACAGCCAAGTTAGATTCAAGAGTCAGAACCGTGGGACATGCAGGGGCACAGTCAAGAAAAAAGCCAAGTGTCAGAGTCAGGGATCAGAAGCCAAATGTCAGAGTCCATGGGTGAGCCAGAAATGCAGTCAGGAAGTGAGATCAGGGGAATCAACGATGGTGAACACATTGAGTAGCCAGCAAGTTCTGGGCGCTGCTGAATCTATCCCTCCATCAATCAGGAAATGCAATCAGTTAGGCAGCCCCTTCCAGGATCAGCTGTGTCCAGTATGTTGCTAGGAGACTGACCCTGCTGCAGCTGGTGCCCTGACACTGGAGAAGAGTGAATGACTTTGGCACTCAGATAATCCTGACTTTCAGTGCTGGCTCCGTCACTGTCTTACTAAGTGACTTTGGGCAAGTCACTTCTCTTCTCTGATTTAGTTTCCCCATCTAAACCAGGGAGATGATCATACTTGCTTATTTACTTTTCAGGGGTATGTGAGGATTAATTAGTCCATGATTGTCTATCACTTTGGACATGTACATCACTGTAGAAGTGCTAACTTTTATTATTATAAAAAGAACAGTAAGCCTTTGGAAATTGCCAACACCTAGCCTATATTACTAATCTGATTTGGCCTAGGAGCACTTATTGCTTGTCATAAGATGAAGTCTTTTGGTGTAATGCATTAGCTCCTTTGCTTCAGAAGCTGCTTCTGTTCTTTTATGAGTTCTGGGCAACCCTCTAGTCATTTAATTTTTTCTCTGCTAGAGAGACAAAGTTGTTTCTGAGTTTTAAAACTACCTCATAAAATTTGTAAATATTATTGACTGGATTCACTCTTGTTCATGCCAACCCCCAAAGTAAGCAGCAGTGGGCTGGGAAAGTGTGTTGGCCAATACATCAGGTGAATGTGCTCCTGTGAAGCCCCTTGTAGAAACTAACCCTCATGCTTCAAACCCTAACATATATGCATAACTTTAAGCATTTGGATAGTCCTGTTGTCTTCAGCTTTACCTGCTAACATGGTAAAGCTAAGCAAGTGTCATGGTTTTGCAGGACAGAGCCTAGGGCCGCTCCCCTGCAACATAACCTTTGCAGATCCACAGAAGTATATTGAGTAGCTCCATGAGGCAACCATGATGAAACAAGGCCAAGGAAATAATTCAAAAGTTAAGCCAAGGTTTTCCAACATGACTAGTGATTTTCCGGACGCCCTACTTGAGACTGTAAGGGGACTGCTTTTCAGGGGTGGGTACTCAGTATTTTCTGAAAATTAGAACTCTTTAAGGGAGTTCAAATTGGGCACCCAAAAACAGAGGTACCCAAAATCACTGGTCACTTTAGAAAATCACTCTCCATGTAAACATAAGAATGGCCATACTGGGTCAGACTAAAGGTCCAGCTAGCTCAGTATCCTGTCTTTGGACAGTGAGTGCAGGGTACAGTGAGATTTTCTGGCTGCATTTCTGTAGGCATCAAGTGCCTACTATTACACCATGTACTGCAGCCCAGTTTCTGTTCTCGTTGTTTGCTGGGTGGGGATTTTTGATTTAATAGATTATTCACAACCCTTTCAGCAAGTTCAGGAACCCACATAACCTCACACCGCACAAGTTCAACTGACAAGAGCAAGTTTTGGTTTTTTGAAAAAGGTTCTTTGGAAACTTGGGTGTATAAAGTGATTGTGGGCAGGGGCAGCTCAATCACACAAGCAGCACAGAAAGCCACCAACATTTTTAGAGACTGTTAATTTGGTTAGAACGCACCTTCCTATAGAAAGCACATGCTAAACCCATGCCTGCTATGCCACTTACAGCCAAATCTTAGCGTACTTATGTAACCCACTAGTCAATATGTGTTATCTTTCTCCCCACTGTGTAAGAGTCTGTTACAGCTCCCACCTACAGTTGTTGAATCTTTAGCTCAAGCTACCAAGGCTTAGACTTTTAGTTCTGGAGGTCTCCAGTTCAGTCCTTTGTGTCAGCCAAGATGGCAGGTATTACACCTACTCAAACATGCAATAATAAATAATAGTTACAGGCCTGATTACCATCTCTCAAGATTGCTAGATTTCAGTAACTCAGCCAAGAATTATGGAGTGGGTGGGCGAGGTTCTGTGGCCTGTGGTGTGCAGGAGGTCAGACTAGATGGTCATGATGGTTCCTTCTGGCCTTAAAGTCACTGAGTCATGGTAAAACCTTATGTACAGGGTTGAGGAGAGGGAAAACTCCACCAGAAGTTCATAGAGTTCCACTCCAAATATTTCTATCAGGGAACAGCCAAGGAAGCAGCTGGCAGTTTTCCCTCCAAGTACTAAGGACCCTGGGGGGTCCACAAAAGGCCAAGGCCATTGGATGGAGACCTGGTGCATCTGCACTGACTCTGGAGCCCAGGAATCTCCTTCTGTTTCCTGGCAGCATGGGTCCCTTGGAGCTGTGCTATCAGGGCTTTCCCAGAAGGAGATGCTACCGTATCCTCTTAAAGCAGTGGAGCTGAGAAATGCTGTATTGTCTTTCCCTGAGCAACTCTATAGTGTGCCCTCCTCCATGGCTTGCCCCACCCACAACTCCTGTGAGAACCTCAGGGGTCCCAGGAAGGGGAGGCCAGGGTCATGAAGGCAGCTATGCCTCACCCTTCCACATGTGGGAAGGCAGATCTACACATAAAGGCCCCTCTCAGCACATGGATCTTGGAGACACAACATGGGCCAAAGTGCTTGTCTTTGCAAGGGTTCTGCACCTTTAAGACTCCCATCCTTTGTGCTGAAAGATCTTTTTCTACTTTCTTTGCAGCATGCGCACTCAGAGTGATACTTAGTAAGCTGTCTCCTGTTTCACACACTGTCCCCTTCATGTGTTGTTTATCAATAATCTGTTAAATTGACTTTTTTTCTGCAACTGCTTTGTCTCAGTCTCTTCTCCTTTTAAGTTAAAGTTCTCTGACAGGTGAAGATCACCCCAAGCCAGCTGACCAATCCTTCCAGGCAATGGTGCCTCAAACATTTTGGCTGCATCCGCTGCCAAGCGCTCACAGGTGTATAACCGGCCCAACAGGTACACGGAGAGGATGGGTTGGGGAGGAACACTGCCTGATTCTACTCTCTCTCAATTGCACTTCTGCAAGACTGGGCAGAGTTTTGCCCATAATGGCAGGAGAAGTCACAGAACAGCTGGATGATGCTCTTTACTTAGAATCAGAGGTCTCAGTTTTCCTGCCCGTATGTTTTGGAAAGAGGCAGGTGGACAAGCTCATTTGCACTCATATTTTTAGGCCTGCAGGGGCTTGCTCAGCCTTCCATGAAATTTAGAGCAGTCTGATGGGAAGCAGAGAATAACTGTAGTACACTGTGTTGCAGTTATGTCCCTGCTCCCATCCCTGGCTTGCCCCAGTACTTAATTTGTACCAGGGCTTGCCAGGACTGTGCTCCAGCACCACTAGGCTTGGCAGTTCATAGCCCCAGCACCTCTGGGCTCGCCACATCAGCTATGAATGTAAAAAAAAATTGCTTGAGCCCCAGCACCTCTTTCTTCACAAATTAAGCATTGGTTGCCCCCTCCCTACCCTGACATACTGGGAGCAGGACCAGTATCAAGTGCTTGCATCAGCTGAGGAGATTATCTGTATAGGGAGTATTCCAGGGGGGCTATTTCTACCCCTTCAGGGCCTATTTATGCTGCCAGATGAATAAATGAAAATCAGACCCGTAGAATCATACTGCAGGGTGGATCAGTGAGAAACTATGAGCTTCCAGCGTCAGCCGCTAAAGAGAATTAGATGTATGGAAGGCACACAGAGCAGTAGCTGTGCGCACACACCAGCCCCAACACAAGACCTCAGCTGTCTCTGGCAACTTCCTTTCATTACCCACACTACAAATGCACAGGAAGAGCAAACAGCAGTATGCGCTGACACAAGGTGTAAGGAAGGTAGTGGAGAATCAAGTCACTGTTAAAGGTATTTGGGGATAGGTCTGTAACGTGTCCTATGATAGCATTAGAAAATGAACGATCAGGAAAAGATCACCTCCTGAAAGAGAATGCAAGGTGACTTCTGGATAAGAGCTAGAGAAAACCACCTTCCCCACCAAACCATTTTATTAAGTCTTCACACTCCTTCTTCCTGTCAACTATGAAACCAGCTGAAAAAAGTAGCACAGTCCCCACACACCCATTAATGGAGGAGAAATACAAATGATCTATTCATAGACCAAAGCTAGAGAAGAAAAATGAGACTAAACGGCTTAATTATGGAGCCTGAGAAACAACAAACAAAGAGTTAAACAGAAGGGAGGAGAAAGCAGGAAGTAGTGGTTGAAACAATCTGTAAGGCAGAGGAGGGGGTCAGTCCCATTTAAAACAAAGTGCACAAACAAGAGGGGAAAGTACACAAAAAAAGTAAGTTCATTTTGTCATGTTAGTAAAAGTTGTGATGGCCACTTTGAAACCTGAAGACCTCCTGTTTATTCAAAGAACAGGTGCTAGTTTCCCACTCATCCCTCAGCCCTTAACTGAAGGGACCATTTCTAGCAGCAAACGGATGGTTCAGTTTGTATGGTCTTTCAGTATTGGTATGGAAATTATTCTTATTTGGATTTGCATTTATGCATTTTGCTATTAGATATAATAATGAACCAGGTAGGATTGTTAAGATGCGGTATAACTGACCTAAGCACTAGCCATCTAAGACAGATGAGCATTGTCAAAGAGACAAAATGTGAAGCACTTTTAAAGGTGTCTTTGCTTGTTGCTATTACGAAGAGGTCATATTTTCTCTTTAGCAAAACTATGCAATACATGGCCTTGTCTCTGCTAGAGAGATTGTCTAGTAAATGCTCACTGGTGTTGAGAGTGGCTTGGCAGCCACAGTGTTAGTAATGTCAGGAGCCCTAATCTAGACAACCTGCTTTTAACACTATGTTAAGTGTATTGGAATTTTTCAGAGCAAATCTAATCCACACCTTGTTCATTTTTACCTCGTCGGTACACAGAACTTCCAAAATTGCTAATTGCAATGCAGTGGTACCAGTGTTAGCAGCAATGGGAAAGCTGTAGGAAATTTGCCTCTGTTAGACAAGGCTCTAAGGACAACAGAAAAAAACAGGGCTGATGGGTAACAGAAGGAAGGCCCCAATCATGCAAACACTTAGGCACCTACTTAACTTATGTACATGTTCAATCCCATTGAGTTATTTAGGTTCATAACTGTAAGCACATGCATAAGTTTTTGCAAGATCGTGGTATAAAAGGGAACAGACAGTGACTGAAGTTCATCCTCACTGTTTGTGTTTGATAGAGACAAAGTAAAAGAAAAATACTTAGGCTGTAAACTCTTTGAGACAGGGACTGTCATGTATTTGTGCAGCACCTAGCACAATGGAGCCTGGACCCGGTTAAGGCTTCTGGGTGCTACTGCAATTAATATTTTTACTTGCATTATCAAGGGAACATCTCTTTGAATCAGAAGTCACTATGACTCTTGTGCTACATTCTAGCTTTGCATTCCTACCACTTCAAAAGGAGAGTTAATGGTAAGTGGTTTAGCTATAATGAGAGGAAATGCAGTCACTGAGGAGGACGTCAAACAGCAGCACAACACCAAGAGTACATTTACACTTCGCACTGAGGGGTGACTGCTACTTAGGTAGGAATTTCTGCTCTAGCTTTAATGTTGCTAGTTCACTAAAAACTGCAGTGAAGACACCGCAGGGTGGACTCCAATGCGGGCTGGCAATACATGTCCCTACTCAGTGTTCCAGGTGGGCTTCCACAGCTCGCTCTGAAGTCTGCTCTGCTCTGCTGCATCTGCACTGCTATTCTTAGCCATGCTAGATATATAGCTACCCAAGCTGCAATCACATTTCTGACTGCATAGTATAGAGACCCTAGGTGACATGGTGATGGTACAGAGAGAAAGAGAGAGAGATAAGTGCTGAATTATTTTCCCAGTGGACTCAGCGAGAGCTTTGCCGCTGACTTTGATGGAAAAGGGTTGTGCCCTTAAATGCAAGATTCTAATTTCTTACCTAATATTTCTTTTCTATAATCAAGATTTCTGTTATTACACAACTAGTTAGCTAAGCTAGTTGGGTAGTTATATGATTTTTATTTCCCTGCAGGTTTTCTCTATTGTATCTGAAATCAGTTGTTATATTTTATCAATCTGACGGTTATGCTTTATGATTATGATTTAACATTTATATTGCAATGGTCCTAGAGGCCAACCAGATGGGGCCTCCTTCGTGCTAAGTGCATGTCTACACAGCAATGTCTAGAGGTCTGTCTACACAGCAGTTAGACACCCGTGGCTGGTCTGTGCCAGCTGGCTCAGGCTCATGGGGCTCTGGCTAAGGGGCTGTTTCACTGCAATGTAGTATTCCAGGCTTGGGCTGGAGCTGAGGCTCTAGGACCCTGTGAGGTGGGAGGGTCACAAAGCTCAGGCTGCAGCCCTACACTGCAGTGAAACAGCCCCACAGCCTGAGGGGCTGGCACAGACCAGCTGGCACAGACCAGCCATAGGTGTCTAATTGTTCTGTAGCCATACCCTAAAGAGTCCAAGGGGCACCTAAAAGGCAAGGACCAGCAGTAAAGGACAGTGATAGTACACTTACCCTCACTACTAGGGCTGACACTAAAAATGCTAATTGAGATGCTAGTTTTTCTGATGCTTCACGTAAGTCATCAAACACTGTCAAGTGATAACAGTTGTTCTCTGACAACCTGGACTGGACTTAGAGGGGAAAGGCTCATTGCTCATTATAACAACGTTGGCCATTTAGAATTATTTTGAGGTATTATTTGGAGGTTTGGGGATGGGCCCTATGACCTGTAGGGGAATCTCCACAGGATAACACTTGTCCTTCCCCAGAGCTACAGGTTTGCAGTATTGGGCCCTAGCTGATGTCACAAAGAGCTAAAGTCGTCAGTTTATCACCAGGATAATTTGGATATTTTCACTGTCATTTTTTAAATAAAAATGATACCAACAAAGGGCAATTACCCAACCACCCCGCAAAGCTGCTTTTATTTTTCCTCTAGGCATTTTACTGAAAGCCAGTTTGTTGCAGGCAACAAGTTCATCAGGTCACAGAATTGTAGAAATGTGGGGCTGGACGTCTTTGCAGCATCGGTACAAAGGGCTGTAAAATATGGTCAGAATTAATGACCACTATAGATGCCACTATAAAATCCATCTGCAAATGAAGAGTCAAATGCAGCTTGACAAACTGCATTCCTTGCGCATAGCAGCTCCATTTTGTGAATACCCACTGGTGAGCGTGCCTAGCTCCCAGTGAAGTTAACAGGAAGTGAGGGTGCACCACATTGTACAATGAGGCTCAGAGCTGGCTGCAAAAATACTTTCTGTAGACCTGTGACTTCTATTTCTAGCACTCATCCAGCTTGTATGTTTCTGGTCTGTTGAACATGAGAAAATGTCACATTTATTTACGACCTCTTTCAGATTTACAAGGCAAAGTTGAAGCTGACAAAATACTGGTAGTAAACCGATTTGGCTGTAGTGGGAGGAAGGCTCTACATGGTGGCTAGCCTTGCTGATAGTCCAATCCATATATATAGTGGCTGGCAATGGCAGGCAGGTACCACATTGAGAGCACTTCTGAATGTAGACTATGGAATCTTCTGATGTGGGTCTCCCTCAGCCTTGCCTATTGAAGTTGTTACTCTTTAATAGATAAATATTCATTGGGCCAGAGAAAGAGTTAGAACAACTCTGTATCCCAGTAGTTAGAGTACTCACTGAGAGGTAGCAGCTCCCTGTTCAAATCCTTTCTCTTCATTAGCTTCATGGGGCACTTAACTGGGAATCTCTCAGATCCCAGTGAGCATCCTAACCACTGGGCTAAAGATTTTAAGGTGAAGTTAAGTGGCTTCTGAGCAAGCCTACCAGATCAGGCTCCACATGCATCTTAGGCAGAGGAACACCTAGCTTCCCCCAGGTTTCTAGTTTGTTCCAGGGCTTAGGTGGGAATAGATGCCTGGACACTCTGAGTGAATCAGCAGGGCACATGCCCAGAGGCAGAAACGTAGGTGCCTAGGGAACTTTTACTGCAAAAACTTAAATGCTCAGTGGGTTTAGGCACCTATAGGGTTAGGTGGCAGCCAAATGGGAGGTTATAGATCACAGTGGTGTCTAAAAACAGGACTTAGGCTCCTAACTACCTTTATGGCTCCCTCCTTTACTCCAACAAGTAATCCCACTGATATCGAAAGGAATAATCATGTGAGTAGAACAAGCAGATATTGGGCCAATACAGCATGTGAAATTGCACTGGGTACTTGTTCTCTAGAAAATAGTTTAGTTTCCACAGGATACATTTGATTTAATTTAATGAAGTGAAAATGCTTTTTAAAAAAATTCACAGTTTGAGACCCCGAATCTCTCAGAGGATGCACCCTGCACCCTGAAACGTGACTTATTTCAAGTGGGAATTTGTCCGGCTTTTTTACTTGCCAAACCTGAGTTTAGAGTTCCATGCTTCTAGTGCAGAAGCTGACAAGATCACTAATGCCCACTGCGGAGCAGGTTGTTGCTAGTTTGTCCTGCTAGAGGTGTTAGGTGATTCCATTAGCTCCTGGAGTTAAAACACATGACCGAGAAGTCAGATCTTTGCATGGAATTAAAGGAAGAACTGGCTTTCAGCTATTTTGTTTGAAAATGTATTTAGTTGTCATTGCTTAAGCCTAGACATGTATTCAGTTAATGATTTTGGCTGTCAGGGTTTTTGTCTAACATATATATAAAGCAGTTTAGTTTAGGCCCTGAACTTACGCCCATTGAAGTCAATGGGAATTTAGCACCCATCAGCTTTTGCTCACTCAAATGGTGATTGATCTGCAAAATGGATTTTGAGGAGCTGTGTATTTCTGTCGACTGAAAAATTGTTACCAAATACTCATTTGTGGTCATCAACATTGAAGTGACCTATAGGGGGGTTGCGTCTAAAAATGTAGATTCCTTATTTCCTTTCCTTCTGTGTTGTCAAAATGCCACACTGAGATACCATTGGTGGGCTCTAACGAACCTAGAGTGACAGATTTAAGTATTGTAACGTTACTGACCATGCAGACTGTCTGAAATGTTCTCAATGACTTTTGGAACCTCGCACAGTTTCATTCACCCACTACTAACCATTCCTTTACCATTCCCTGTCTATAGTATTATCTGTGTCTTGCAATGTGAGCCGTGCTACGGCTCCTTGAGTACTTTACAATCAACCTGGAAAACCGTAGTTTTCTCTGCAGTTATCTGCTGTCACTTCCCATTATTGCCCTTGGTGCACTTTTGTAAGCAGATCCCTGTGCCTCTGTAATGTATCATTGTGGTGGGGAATTGTAGACATGGGCCAGGGCTCTTGACTTTCCACTTGGCGCCTAGATTGGCATGTGAAGGTTGGGGTCTGTGTTGCCTGTCCACTAGTCTTCTATAACTATTACATATAAAAACCTATATTTAATGAAAATTAAGTTTGCAAAGTCAAGTGCTCAGAAGTTAGGAAATGCCACGTTTAGGGTTGCCCGTGAAACTTCTAATGCACATACACAAGGGAGCCAAATTATCATCACATACTATTTTTTCCGCATGACTGCTATCTCATTCAGTGCATATTTCTAGATGGTGTCAGGTAATAAATTAGGGCTGTGCTGCGCATCGGGACATTTTATGAGAGTCCCTTGAAACTTGAATTCTATCCATATTCAGTATTTCTTTTAATTAGCGCTGAGAAGGAACAAGATTTTTCCATGTCATAAAAAAAATCCAAGATTTGGAAAAAAAATATCATTCCATAGTGGAATGGGAAAAACAAACCCTGGAATTTGTCACAGAATGGCTGCCTAGACCCTGGGCATGAGCCTAAATATCTACACTGCAATTTTTATAGCCCCGCAGTCTGAGCCCCGCAAACCCGTGTCAGCTGACACAGGCCAGCTGCAGGTGTTTTATTGCAACGTAGACATACCCTGAGAGCACAGGAGAGAGAATCTTCCAGCTGTCCAGCTATGTCTACTCTGCAGTGTAAGCCCAGGATTAGTGGAATTCAAGTTGGTGGACCCTGGGTTAGAGGACAGAGGGCTTGAGCATCTACGCTGATTGGTTACCATAGACTGAGAATTTTTGAAGCTGAGCCACAACCTGGGGCTTCAGCATCTACACTGCAGAGATCTGAATCCAACCAGCCATATCTCAGATTTCCTAGTGCCCTCCTCAAATGTGTCTGTGCCTAATGCCACAGAGTCCTCTGAAGCCTGGAATGGAGCGTGCTCAGTGAAGACAGACTCTGGAGAATTTAGCTGCCAAACTTCTACTGGGCTTGTGTGAAATGTGCTTTTTGGAAGCGCATAAGTTGGCCAGATTCAGGCAGATTTTCATGGGACTGGCAAAAAGGCATGTCCCTCTTGGCAAATTTCAAGCACCTGCTCCAAAGCTTAGAGGTGCTGGAGTCTCTCAGCAAAACAACTGCAAACATTTTCTCACATGTTAAACTATGTATTTTTCCCTAACCTCATTCTGAGATATGGCTGAAACATTTCTACTGAAATTTTTGAAAATATATTCCCCAAGAGGCAGACACTTGGCACGGAAGATTTCAGCCAGAATGGTTGGCATTTGGCAAAGTTATAAGCAACTGAATACTGCATCTTATAATGGGACGTGATAGGCAACCTTAACTATAGGTGCCACTACTATTGCAGCCTATACTTATGAGAATTGGCAGATTTTTCCACACCTCTTGGCGAGGATTGGTGCTGGTTCATTTGAGAACATTTTTCATCATTGTAGACTCAGGGACAACAGGATTGTGTCCAAATGAGCGTTAAATGTTTACTTTCAAACAATGGCGCTTCCTCCTTTGTGCCTGGGTGATTATTCCTCAGTCTTATTGAACTAATTATTTAGAAATTATTTCTAACATTCAACCTAAATGAGTCCTTTCTTAATTTTATCCCAATATATATCAGATTCTCTTGAACATTCTCTCACTCCATCTGTCACTGATCTGCCCAATCTAGGTAGTAAAGACTGCTACAAAACACAACACTTTTCATCTTAAAACACAACCATATGAGTACAAAATGTTGGTCAGACTTACAGGCAGTTCCCTAGGGAATTTTCATCTGATCGGAGCTGGTGCTTCCACACTGTAACAGATTTTACTTTCCGTACATGTCTGAGCTGCAAAAAGAGCCCCAAAACAATAACTTTAAGAATTTTGTATTTCAAAATGATCAAATCTCAAGATATTTCTCAGTTCACACAAGCACAGATAACACGATCAGTTTTCAAATGGGCTAGTTAGCTCAAAAGCATTTATACGCCAGATTTCCAAAAGTGCGTATTCAGCACCCACAACTGAGCCCAATTGTTAGAAGCGCTGCCCTCTCTTGTTCTTTTGCACCTACCGTTTTTCCATATTATTTTCCCCA
This sequence comes from Chelonoidis abingdonii, assembly GCF_003597395.2. Classification (NCBI taxonomy): domain Eukaryota; kingdom Metazoa; phylum Chordata; order Testudines; family Testudinidae; genus Chelonoidis; species Chelonoidis abingdonii. The sequence continues at coordinate 244,520,355 of NC_133769.1, read as the reverse complement.
ATGCTACTAGTTGTGGGTTTTCATTGCAGTAGTTGTTTATGTTCAAAGTGTTTAGTCAAGGGTTGTGTGTGTGCAGGAGGGGAGTTGAGGAGAGCGATGGAAAGCTGGCATCCCAAGGTGGGCAGATGGAAGGTTGTGGTATGTGGTCTGCGGTGCACAGTACTTGTGGCAAGGGTAAAGTGTGTGTTTCTGTGTAGAGGATGTGACATTTTGGGAATCTGTCTGTACAATATATGAATTCTGCGTGAAATTATGAACTCTCTATGTATCATTACCAAACTACAAACTGCAACTGTTGCCTGATTTGATGGGAGATTAATAATATTGTTTAGATAATATGGGTTATAGGCTCACCAATTAATCTGATCAGAAGATAATAAGGTTCTTGTCCCAGAGTCAGGCTACACAGGGAACCATCAAGATGTCTGATTAGGAAACTCACACTGAGAACAAAAGGCATCTTTAAGCCTTTTCCTGAGTTAAATGGAACAGTAATGCAATAGCAATCAAATAATCAACCAATTACAAAAGCAGTAATATTGTTCTAGCAGTGCAGGTGGTATTATGTACTATAAAGATTTCTCGATTCCTATACTCACACCCGTCCTTGAAAATCTAGTGATAAGAGACAAAAGACCAGCCTTGCCCCTGGCAGGCCAAGAGAGTTCAATGGTCCAGGTTCCTCAAGTCTTGAATGAGAGGTGAAGAACTTAGAAGAAGCTGGAGCAAAAAGCTATAGAAAGATCTCAGAAGCTAATGTAGCGTTTACTTAAAACTAACTATTAAGAACTAACAATGATGAGCTGACAATAAACAAGCTTAACTTTCCCAACATAGTGGCTTGCCTCTATTATGGGGCCTGATCCTAAGTGCCCTCCTTCCATGTCCAAACTTAACTTCCTCACCCACAAAAATGTTAGGGTACACTTACTCTATGGGCTGGCATGTTCATGCGTATTAAGCAATACTCGTAACTATTACAGCCCATTAGCTCATCCTCACCTCTGTTGTTTCTGTCTTCACTGGTTATTTTGGTTACTTCTGTGTTCTTTGTGATGTACCTGTTAACTCTGGAAAAAGTCCATGAACTTGGGTGGTCTTAACCACCAATTTGCTTTAACTTGCCCAGTTATCTATGTGAAAGGTCACAAACATATATACTGTATGTTTTAGCTCGTCACCACCTATCTAACATAAAGATCTTGATCATATATATGTTAACTTGCTTTAGATTAACATACAGGTCGTTGCCTTTAGGTTCCTTGCATTACAGTTAAACTACTCTAATACAAATTGATAAACCTGTTATAAAACCAATAGCAAACCTATAATGTGACAAATGATCGACTCATAAGAAAAGATATATATGCAAGCAGGCTAGCTCTATAGGCTACAGTGCAACCTTTTGCCTTCTCTGTTGTCTCTTTGACTCCATATTGGACAGAAATTCCAAAGGCTGATGGCAAAAGAATAACAACAGAGGTTAGTTGAATTAACTTGCTTCTCTCTGAAATGTCGTAACTCTAGAGAATAGGATAGTGCCTCCCCAGGAAAACTCTTTTTTCTAGGGAGAGGTCAGTGGATGTATTTGGGATCTTTGGCACTTTTAGTGGCTCAAGGTGATGGGCGCTGATATAGTCTTATGAGGAAGGGAAAATGCTGCCTGCCTGACTTCCTGAGCCCAGATGATCCCCCAAGGACTCCCAAGGAAATGGTGAACTAATGAGGGGCATTGCAGCTAGGGTGTTTGTTGTTTTTTAAATGATCTGTACTCTCTTGTGCTTTGTTAAATAAAAAAGCAAGAATGAGTTAAATGCTGAGCAAAGTGTCTGTGTGTTCTATTCCTCACAACTGCCACATGCCTCCGGAAAGAGGGAACTGTAAATGAGAAGATTCACATCTTGGAGAGGAGTTCTGGGAGAGGATATTTTTAGGTAGGGGAGAGTCTGAAGGGTCAGCAATGAGTCCAGGAGCTAGTCAGCTGGACAGTGGGTTCCAGCTCTCAGAAGGGAATGTTGGACGCTGGGTTGCACTCTGAGGGTGTGCCTAGGGACCCAAAGATTGGGGTAGTGTCTGGGCTTCATTCAGGCTCCAGAGGCTTAATACACTCTGGGGACCCAGGGGCTGAGTCCTTTACAGCAATCTGCTGGGTGGCCTGGAGGGGGTGCTGTATCGGATCTGTGACAGTGGCCTACATGGTATGTGCTATTAGATGACTTCACGTTTCACTTGCCTGCTTTTCTGTGGGTTTGTGTATGTAGCAATTCTAAATGCTTCACAGTGAAGATTTTTTGTGTATTAATTTTCTAATTATTTCAGTACTTAATTGGAGGTTCTGCAAGGGGTCCTGTGGTGGAAGCAGTGTCGAGAATCCATCAGCAACTGATTATGTACCCATAGCAGTTATAGGATAAAATACGATAGAAAAATGTAGCCTTTTATGCAAAAAGGGTTTGTGTGTCTAGCCCCCATACACTAAGCTTCCAGGCACTCTACTCCCATCCATCAGCAATGTGCGTAGGGCATAAACTTTCAGTTATAACATAAATAATGGCTGACCCAACATTTTTTTAAAAATTAGCTATTGTACCAGACCTACTCAAGATCCACCTCATTACGAAGTTTTGTGGAAGTAGATGATGGCTTTTTTTTAAAAGAAATATTCATCAACAATGAAAAGTAGGTTTTTCAGCCAGAGCCCTCAAAGGCTTCCCATTAAAAATGTATAAGAAACCCAACAAAAACTACACAGACAATTCAAAGGGCATCAAATCTAACCCTGTGAGAAATTTCTTTTAGCAAAAAACTGGAGTGTATTGCTCATTTTACATCCATTTTTAGAACACAGTCCTAACTATGAAGCTACTACCAGGCTTCCTTCATGTAATACATGACCCAGAAAGAAAACCAGCTTGACTTTCAGAATCCATGCAGTTTTCAGGGCTGGTGGTCAGAACAAGCAAACAAGCTTCTTTTTACTTGTAAATCCAGCATGTTTGATCTGCAGCTCGTTACGGCACAGCAAACCTGGAACCCATGATGCCAGTTCTACAGAGTCACTTCTCGGAGTACAACTGCATTTTCAAACTGTACTTAAACAGAATGAAACATTTTTGGACAAAGGCAAAAGAACAAGAGACAAAAAATATGGGAACAAATCTGAAGGTTCGGAAATTGAATCAGAACTGTAGTACTGGGAAATGGAATCTGGCCTCCTCAGTTTCAGTTTAAGACCATCCTTTTATTTGTAAGCAAAGCAAACAGTAAGGAATGACTGAGAGATAATAGCCATGGAACTCCACTATGCTCATTTAACAGCCCTTCTTGCCTACCCTAGGGTGCAAATACTCACAGAGAGGCCATAGGAGCCCTGCTCCCCATGTTCCAGTGGAAGTTCTCCAGCAAGAGACCATGGGAGGCCTGCTTCACGAGCCTAACAACAGAGCTTCTTAAAGAGATGTTGTTGGGGCCTGGCGGCTGAGCATGTTTAGTTTGGAAAAAGAAGATCAAGGGGGAGACATGATAGCCATCTAGAAATATTTGAAAGGCTGCCATAAAAGAGATGGATAAAAATTGTTCTCTCTTGCCACAGAGAGCAGGACAAGAGGCAATGGGTTCAAACTACAGCCTAGCAGATTTAGATTAAATCTACGGAAAAACGTCCTATCCGTAAGAATAGTAGGACAATGGAAGAAACGGCCTAGAGAAGTCATAGAAGCTCCTTCACTGGAGGTTTTCAAAAGAAGGCTGGATGGCCATCTGTCTTGGATGGCTTAGATACAACAAATCCTGCATCTTGGCAGGAGGTTAGACTAGATGACCCTTGGGGTCCCTTCTAACCCTATGGTTCTATGATTCCCCACCCTTCTGCCCACACACGGTTTATTATGGTGGCAGACCACACTGGCAGTTTCTCTTGTAAATCTTTCAATTTTTGTCACTACAGCTAACCTACCCCTTTCTCCTTTTGGTACTCATTCCAAATCAGGGGTGTACTCAAGGGGCGGGAGGGCGGGCAAGCAGAGGTGTGCCCCCTGCCCCAATAATTGACAGCAGCCTCGTGGCCCTGGCAGGGAGAGCAAATTCCCCTGGAAAGGTTGAGCTCCTCCAGTCCTGGGACCGCAGCAGGGAGAACGAGCTTCTGTGGCCCGGGCCACAGTGGGGGCACAGAACATGCCCCCCAAAGGAATGGAATTTAAATTTTGTGTGCACGCTCCTGCTTCCAACCTGGTATTCCAGCATCAAACAAGAATACTTATTCTGAGCAAGAATATACTGGCCAAATTTTTAAAGACCCTCAACTTGGCCTCTCATTTTTGCACTTGCAAGCTTTGCAGAGAGCAAAATTGCCTGCATAGTTAATTGCACGTATAGATGATACCGGGTAAAAGTGTCACAAATACCTGGAAGTATCTTGAAAAAGGCTGCAGAAAGGTGCAGGGTGCTAGCTGGAGACGTGGGTTCAGTTCCAGGCTCCCCACCAACTTCCTGTGTGACCTTAAGCAAGTCACTCTCCCTCTCTCGGTGTGTTGACACTGCAGCTGGAAGTGAGCCTCCTAGACCAGGTAGACAGATTTGTGGGGGGCGAGGGCTCACTCTTGCATGCCAAAAATAGCAGTGTGGATGTTGTGGCAATGGCAAAGGCTTAAGCTAGCTACCTGAGCTCAGACCCAGGGGTCAGGTTGAGCTTGAGCTTGGATGGCTAACCTGAGCCTCCGCTGGTACTGCAATGTCCACCCAGCTATTTTAGAGCACTAATGTGAGCCAGGCTAACACAAATCTGTGTACCGGGCTGGGAGGTTTGCTCTTAGCTGTAGTGTAGACCAGAGGTCCCCAAACTGTGAGGCGTGCTCCCCTAGGGATGCACAGAGAATCTTGGGAAGGGGCTGGAGTGGTGGGGAGGGAGCACCACCCAGCTCCATTCCTGACCTAGGCCTTAGCTGCTGGCCCTGGTTGCTGGCCCCATGCCCATGGCCGCACTCCAGGACGCCGGCTGCCGGCCCCATGTCTGGGCTTCACTACTAGTTCCGTGCCCGAGGCTCTGCCCCCGGCTTTGACTGCTGCTCCCATGCCTGGGGCCTGAGCTGCTGGCCTTGGCCTCCAGTTGAGGATCCATTCCTGGTCCTGGTCCTGCCCGCAGCTGTGGCCCCAGCCTTGCCCCCCGTTACTCATGTCTCCTTCTGGAGCCGCAGCCCTGTTCCCAGCCCTGGCTTCAGAGGTACAGAGAAAGGTGAGGTAAAAAGTTTGGGGACCACTGGTCTAGACATACCCTCTGAGCTCTCTTTCCTGTCTGAATGATAGGGATAATAGCACTTCTCTTCCTCACTGGGATGCTGTGAGGTTAATACATTAAAGACTGTGAGATGCTCAGATTCTACAATAATGGGGGTTGTATAAGTACCTAAGACAGAAATGTCTTAGGAACCCTATTGGATGTTGATGGGACTTTTGTTCCTAATTCCCATGGGGGCTTTTGAAACTCTTATCTAGAATCTATGTAGGTATTTTTCCATTAATAAAATCCAGAAGTTGCTCATTCGAAATGGCAGGCACAGTCAGGTAGCCAGTGTCTAATGCTACAACTGATTGTGGGCAGAGAAGGTCCTTTTAAAACATTGGCCTACAATAGCTGAACCTTTCCAGGGATCATTGAGTAGTGATGGGCTGGTGGCATCATGCCATTATTATAACTGCCCTACAAATGACCTTTTTGAAATATGGAAAATCTTTCATCTAGAAATAGTGTATTGTGAAAGACAACAAATACAAGATGCAAAAGTGCACTGTGCTACAAGAAGACTTCCGTCTGGTGTTAGTCTGTAGAGTTCTGCTCTTATGCTGTGAGGCAGTCACCAAAAGCCAGTGTAAAACTATATATTCTTATGGTGTGACTGCATATTTATGATTCTTATTGTGTGCATGTGCACATGCTGTAAACTTCACTGCACATATTTTGCTGGCGCAATCTCAGAATGACTTTAAATCGCAACGCTGCAAAGGTTAAAGATACATATCTAGTCCAGATTTACAAAGAAATTGGGTACAAAGTTTATTCATTTGGGTTTCTATCAAAGACTAGAAGCTGATTCTCCACTTTTATGATGTCACTTGGAGTGCATTACATCTTTTACTGTTCTTCTTACTAAAAGCAAAATTTACACCTGTTGCCCCTTTATTATAATAGATTATGTGAACATTTTAGCTGTTTTTCCTACTACAGTGCCTGCTGTAATTCTGACTGATTGCAAAGTTACCTTTTTATAATATGTAGTCACTTTAACTCATAAAATAATCATTTTATTTCTACATTGCCCAATCATCAGTGATGCAAACATATAAAGCTCTTTGCTTTTCAGTGACCATTTTGGGCTCTTTACATAAGTAAAGAATATGGGGATAGGAGGGAAATGAGCCAATCTGTATTTCACCTACTGAAAAGCTACTCTAAAAAAAGAGCATGAAAAAGAAGTGAAAAGTTGTCCTTACCTGCTCCAGTGTGTACGGTGTAGCATGAAAAGCCTATAAATGACAGATTGGCTGTTAGAAAACGTCTTATGTTGGTTACTTCTCAGATCATCGGGCTCAGGAAATGACCATATATTTCTGCAACGGTTAATTTCCTCACTCTGAAAGTTAACTGTTTTGATACGCCCCTCAGGTTTTTTTTTTTTTTTTGGGTTTGTTTTTTTAAGTTCAGAAAATCTTTCTTCATCCCCCAGTAAATCTGTATGATGCCTGTGCTCTCCAGCTGACTTGTTTCACAATGAGAATGTGAAGCTTGCAAGGGAAATGGTGAGCCTGAAAATATTTCCACGTAGTAAAAGGAAATGGAGCTTCTAAGATGTTTTCTGCCCTAGAGTAGCAAGTGCACAAACCATAGAGAGAAAATAGTAGATTAAAATTTTCAGAAGTGCCTAAGGCACTTAGGCCCCTAAATCTCATTTTCAAAAGAGACTTGGGTACTTAGGAGCCAAAATTCCATCCTAAGTGCCTAAATTCCTTTTGAAAATGAGATTTAGGCTCCTAAATCAGTTATGTTGCAATTGCTGAGCACAGGAATGCCCAAATACCTTTAAAAGTCTGGGCCTTGGTCTAGAAGCAAACTGCTATCATAGGGATATTTCCATGTGGTCACTATTTCCAGTACTGTTTTGTTCAATTTCTAGTTAGTCCATCTCCTCTATAGAATCAATACTTGCTTGGTGCTTTGGTGCTTACTGAAGACAGATTTTATTGTTATAAGTATTTGAAGTTGCATTACTTGTACATTTAAGGTTTTTTGCAGCAAAGGTATGTTTAGAATCCATTACATTCTTAGTTTCTTTGGAGTAAATTGCTGTTATCTGGAAACTTCAGATGACAATTTTTAATCACCTTAGAGGTTGGCCAATGCCACTAGTTGGTGACTCAGCTAGTGCTGTGTGAATAACTGATTTTCGGTTCATAGGGAGTTCTGAAAAATTAAAAATAACATTAGTTTCAGGTCAATCCCAAACCAAATTTTTTTAGAAATTTTCAGTGAATTGAAAAATCAGAAAAAGAATCATTTTGCATCCAACAAAATGTTTTGTTTTGATTTAGGGCATTTTTAACTGTTTTTAAAAGAAAAGCAGAGAAAATTTGGAAATGAAACCTAACTTTACAAAATTGAGCAGGAGGTGCCTTTCCTTTTATGCCCAATAGCCCAGTGGTTAGCATGCTCAGCTAGGCTGTAGAAGATTCAGGTTCAAATCCTTACTCTGAAGCAACAAATTGTAGCCAGGTCTCCCAAATCCTAATCCTCCTCCCTTGCAAGCTATTGGCTATTCGGTAGTGGTGGTGGGTCTGCTTAATCTCTTCTGTTGAAGCTGCTCCACTTTGTCTGAATTCCTTCAATGTTTATTGGGCCAGAGAGAAAAACAGTGACTCTATAGGCTATGGAGGTCAGGGCATCCTCCTGGGAGGTGGCACACCCAGATTCCAGACCCTGCTCCAATGAATATTTAGTTATTTATACCAAGTAGAACCACTTCAACAGAAAAGGTCAAGAGCTTGTCCTATGCTACAATTACCCAATAGCCTGCTGGTTAGAGCACTTATCAGATATATGGAAGATCTCAGTGCAAGTCCCTGCTCCAGAGGTGGGGATTCAAATGTGGGTCTCCCACAGCTGAGATCAGTGTCCTCACTATCTGGTATAAGGGGACCACCTCCTTTTTGTGAACCTAACCTGGCATTTTCAAATATATATATATTTTTTACCAAAACAATTCATAAAAATCAACACAAATTTTTGAAATGTTTTGATTGACCCAAATCTGCATTTTTAGTGAAAAAATGTTTTGGATGAAAAATTTCATCCAGCTCTAGACTCAACTGCCTCATTTGGAGCTTTCCCCAAAGAACACTGAAATCAGGAGAAAGATTCCCCTGACTTCAATGAGCTTTGGAGCAAGCCCATGCTGTTGCAAGCTTTAGGCCTCGTCCTGGGAGAGGCCAGGTATTTCCAGCATGGTGTTAAGTGCCCTCAGTGCTCACTGTGCTGAAGGTCATTGGCGTCTCCCAACTTCAGGCCCTGTGTCTTATAAAGACAACAACTGTGCAGAGCAAATTTAGTTTCTAGAAGAGTTGTTAAAACTTCCACTTGCCACTTAGTGAGTAAGTTCCCTTTCTTACATGTTTGGTTGGATTTTAATATAGAAAGGCATAATTAAAGGCCAGCGGTAAAATCCTGACCCAACTGAAGTGACCCGACTGGAGGTAAAATCCTGATCCGACTGGAGTTTTGCCATTAACTTCAGTGGGGCCAAGGTTTCACCCCAGGGATACATTTCAAAGAATAAACAAACCAACAAAAAACCCAAATGCTTCTGGCTTCTATCCACAACAACACTCAGGCATGTGCTTAACTGTAACACATTCCTAATCCTATTGTCTTCAGGGAAATCACTAGGAATACCTATACACATAAAGTTAAGCTCATGCTTAGCAAGATGGAGGTCAGCATGCTCAGCATTTTGCAGGATCAAACCCTAGGTCAGTTATTTTTATCCTCTGCTCTTGAAGAGCACATGCAGAAATCTTAAGGGAGCTTTGCATACAACAGGATGGCTGTATATGGTCTCAAAGCATTTCTCTCTCCTTGGCTGCTCTCACTTTTGCATACAAAAACTGAATCAACTGTCAGGTGCCAGACTGGCTTTTCATGCTGAGTTTAAAAGTAAAGAGAAGCGATTGACTCAATATTGCCAGGTGCAAGAATTCAAAAATCATAAGATTGGCTTAAAAATCATGAGATTTTAATTAAAAATATACTACATTGGGATTCTTTGCCTTCTAGTTTCTGAGCCTTCACTGCATGTTCCAAGTTTTTTTCTGCAACCATGAGGGCTAGATAATCATGTTTTTATCTGTCTTCTGAAGCTGGGTCTTTAAGAAAACACCAAATATTACAAGACTCATGGTAAAATTGTGGGAGTTGGGAACACTGTTAACAGCTCCAAGGGAGTCAGTTGGTGGCATTCATTCTGCAGAATGCAAATCCTTGGGTGAATACATGAGCACTGCTCTTGTGTAGAAATATTGTTTAGGAGTGTTATTGATTTTCACAATAAAGTTTTGAATTTCTCTAAAGCCCGTCAGCATGGGTGAAATTCTGGCTCTACAGTAGTCAATAGCTAAACTCCCACTGACTCTAGTGAGTCTTGCTGTGGAGTCAGATTGAAACAAGCAGCTAGTTAGTGCTTTTTAAAAATTAATTTGCATTTAAAAATGTCACACCTTCCCAGGAAACCTAGGCCGGATAGTGTATTACACTAATGTCAAGTGTTGGGGGTAGCCGTGTTAGTCTGTATCCGCAAAAACAACAAGGAGTCCGTTGGCACCTTAAAGACTAACAGATTTATTTGGACATGAGCTTTTGTGGGTAAAAACCCCAATTCTTCAGATGCACAGAGTGAAAGTTACAGATGCAGGCCCCCCTGATTCTACCCATTGCGCACAGGGCTTCCCTGGAAAGTGCAGAGCTACTGCAATGGTGTCTGCACCAGCCCAAGTCCTGCTGGCTCCCTGGATAGCAGGTAGAATAGATGTGTCACCAAAGTGCACGTGATTATCACTATTCTTTGCTTCTCACTGTCCAAGGGAAACATAGTATGGAGGCTGCTCTAACTTATACTGGGACCAGCAGATCCCTGCATGGCCCCAAAAATGTAGGGAGCATCCTTACCCCACTCCATTGCATTACCCAAGAATGGAGAAACTGAAAATCAGGCCTTTCCCTACTACACTAAAGATACAATGCTTGTTTAGTGATAGCCCTAGTTCTGAGGGTGACCCTGCTGGTAAGATGACCTGTCTGGAGGCTGTTCATGAGGTTATTGAATCTACATTCTTTAATTATAATTTGGACTAGGCTAACTGGTCAAATAGACACTGGTGTAGTAAGGAGAAAGAGGTCAGTTTTAAGACCTGCTTATTTATGAAGGGGCAAATCCAGCCCCCTTGTCTGCCGCGGTGGAGGACCCCCTGGCAATGAACCATTACAGTTTGACTGTGCAAGGGGAAAGCTGAGTGTGTGGCCATGCAGAGGGCATGCCTTCCCTGCCCATCTTGGATCCCAGCTCAAGGATGGCTCCTGCATGGCCAGGGATGTAGTCAGGACCAGGGCAGTCAAACACAGGGTGGATGTTGCTCCACAGAGCCATCTGCTCTTCTTTCTCTCACTGTATGTAGACTGTGAAGGGAAACCTTGAGCTACAACGATTGTGCTGAAGTATCCTCCTAGGAAGAGCTCTACAGCCACTTTGCAGGTCTGAGTGGAGAAATTTCTTCCCTTTATTTCCCCTGTGCAGCTACCCCAGCATGCATTCCAGTAAACTGGGAGCTAGGCTAAGGAGTTGGCCCTAGATTGCTACTAATCCTCCACAGATTTTACTGTGCACATTTAAGATACATGTATAATGTGACACTTTTCTTACTGTTACACATTTTGATAAACTCGCAGTTCTCATTGATTTAGACTGACCAAGTCAGTTGATTAGCTCCCTTTACTTTAAATGCTGCTATACCAGAATAAGTGGGATAGTCCTGAAGAACAACTGAACTCTCTCAAAATGATTCCAGGTCTGATAATTGTCTTGATTAATAGATCCATAGATTCTAAGGCCAGAAGGACCATTGTGGTCATCTAGCCTGACCTCCTATTTAACACAAGCCATAGAATTTCCTTGAAATGATTCCTAGCGCAGATCTTTTACAAAAACATCCCATCTTGATTTAAAAATGTTCAGTGATGGAGAATCCACCACAACGCTGGGCAAATTGCAGGGATGCAAAAGTGGGGGAAGACGGAGATACAGAAAGCCAAGGTCTAGCCTCCTCTACTCCATGCCCATAGATGTCAGGGGCAGCAGTTGCAAGTGGTGACCACTCAGCATGTCTGAGCCTGGCAGCCTGCAAGGAGTGGGCCTGGCTACTAGGGTGTGGGTAGACCTCCAGGACGCCAAGTTCAAATGCAGACACTGCAGAGCCTACCAATCTCCACCCCACTCAGAAAGCCACGGTCTGAGTCACTCAGCTCCTGGAATCATGATCCCAATGCTTCCTCTCCCCGGAAGCTCCCTTAGCTTTGAGGGGCAAAGAGAGCTGGCCTGGTCTCTGCTCAGCCTCCCCCAGGGAAGGGGTAGCCCCAGGGCTGTCATTCCTGGAGCTGGCGAAGGCTGAGTAGGGCCCAGGCTGGCTCCCCCTGCTCTGTGCTTCTCAGGAGCTCCTGGGGAGAAGAAGTCCCAGGGCCATGATTCCTTGAGCTGGCCAGCTGGGGCCCTGGTGGGGCTGGAGCTAGCAGGCCATGTAGCAGCTGCAGCTGGGCTCATGGCTTTTGGGGAGACCCGTTAGGTTCCCACTTCCTGCTCACTGCAGGGCTCAGACAAGCCAAGAGGCCACCGTTTCCAGTGGTGGCAGAACTGAGGATGGGGAGAGCTAATGGTCCGACAATGGTCATATTGTCATGTTTCCGCTACCATAGCCCTGCATGTTGTTCCCTGTAAATTGCACGTGGGGAGGGGAGAGAGGTGAAAGTGGGACTCCAAGAGACTGGAGCAGCTGCCTTGGCACCTTGGCTCTGACTGGGGAGAAGTAGGAACATCTGACCTCGGCCTCGCCCTTAGTATAATTGTGGTTGCACAGGTAAATTGTTCCAGTGGTTAATTACCCCCCACTGTTAAAAAATTATATCTTATTCCCCATCTGAATTTGTTTAGCTTCAACTTCCAGGCACTGGATCATGTTATACCTTTCTCCTCTAGCTTGAAGAATCCATTATTAAATATTAGTTCCCCATATAGATACATATCGACTGTAATCAAGTCACCCCTTAATTGTCTCTTTGTTAAGATTAAGCTCCTTGACCCTGTCACTATAAGGCATGCTTTTTTATACTTTAATCATTCTCCTGGGTCTTCTCTGAATCCTCTCCAGTTTATCAATATCCTTCTTGAATTGTGGGCATCAAAACTGGACACAGTTTTCCATTACTGGTCACACCAGTGCCAATACAGAGATGATATATTATAACCTCTCTACTCCAACTTGAGATTCCCCTATTTGTGCATCCAAGGATTGCATTAGCCCGTTTGGCCACAGTGTTACATTAGGAGCTTGTGTTCAGCTGATTATCCACCCCAACCTCAAAATCTTTTCAGAGTCACTGCTTCCCAGGATAGAGTTCCCCATTCTGTAAGAATGGCCTATATTTTTTACAGATGTATACATTACATTTAGCTGAATTAAAATGTATATCTTTGCTTGCACCCAGCTTACCACATGATCCAGATCTCTCTGTATCAGTAACTTGTCATCTTATTTATTTTCCACTCCCCCAATTTTTCTGTCATCTGTAAACTTTATCACTGATAATTTTGTCTTCTTCCAGGTCATTGATAAAAATGTCAAACAGCATAGAGCCAGGAACCTATTCCTACAGGACCTTACTACAAGCATACCTGTTTAATACATTTTGAGACCTATCAGTTAGCCAGCTTTTAATCTATTTAATATGTGCTATGCAAATTTTATATCATCCTAGTTTTTTAATCAAAATGTTGTGTGGTACCAAGTCAGGCACCTTACAGAAGTCTAAGAATTTATTATATCAGCACTATTATCTTTGTCAGACAAACTTGTAATATCATAAAAAAAAGTATCAAATTAGTTTGACAGGATCTATTTTCCATAAACCCATGTTGATTGGCATTAATTATATTATTCTCCTTTAATTCTTTATCAGTTGAGTCTCATATCAGCTACTCCATTATTTTGCCCAGGATTTATGTCAGACTGACAGGCCTTTAATTACCATAGGTGTGCTCACGGGATGTGTTGGGTGTGCCCAGGCACACCCTAATGCTTGCGGGATTTGTCCCCCATGGTGCCGCAGGTACTGCGCTGCTCTCAGAAGCAGCCGGCACAGCACCACGTCCCTGGGGCCCCAGGGGGAGAGGGGCAGAGGGCTCCTTGTGTTGCTCCAGGCACCGCCCCCTGCAGCTCCCATTGGCCGGGAATGGGGAACCACGGCCAATGGGATCTTCGGGGTAGGTACCTGGAGGCATGGCAAGGGCAGTGCGTGGAGCCCTGTGCTGCCCTCCCCAGGGGTCATGCAGGGACGTGATGAGTGGCAGGACGTGGGGCCAGGGAAGGCAGTCAGGGGGCACGCTGCTGCAGGTAAGCGGCACCGGGCCGGAGCCTGAACCTCTCCTACACCCTGCCCCCTACTCCGTGCCCTGAGCCCCCTGCCTGTACCCCTCCTGCACTCCAACTCCCTGTCCTGAGCTCCCTGCTGCACCCTTCACCGTCCAGCATGCCAACTCCCTGCCCTAAGCCCCCTGCCTGCACCTTGCACCCCAACCCCCTGCCCTGAGCTCCCTCCTGCACTCTGCCCCCCAACTCCCTGTCCTGAGTCCCCTGCAGCATCCCACACCCCTCCTGCACCCCAGTTCCCTGCCCTGAGCCCCGTGCCTGCACCTCACACCCCAACACCCTGCCCTGAGTCCCCTGCTGCACCCTGTACCCCCATGCATTCCAACTCCCTGTCCTGAGGCCCCTTTCACACCCTGAATCCCTTCTGTACCCCAACCCCCTGCCCTAAGCTTCCTGCCTGCACCTCGCACCCCAGCCCCCTGCCGAGCCCCCTGCTGCACCCTGCACCCCAACTCCCTGCCTTGATCTCCCTGCCACACCCTGCACCGCTCCTGCACTCCAACCCCCTGCCCTAAGCCCCCTGCTACACTCCGCATCCCTCCTGCACCCCACTCCCCTGCCCTGAGCCCCCTCATTTACCCCACACCCCTCCTCTGCCCCAATCCCTTGCCTGAGCCCCTTCCCGCACATCGCACCCCCTCCCATACCCCGCACTCCCTCCTGCACCCCAACCTTTATGATATTTGCCTTTAAAAAATAAGTAAATAAATTTCCCTGGGTGCACACCCTAATGAAATGTGCTGTGCAAGCCTATGTTAATTACCTAGTGAGATGGGATGTATTTGGCCTTTTGTCACGTTATTGATTTGAACTGGGATCATATAGAACACGGTTGCAACCAAAGTCCTGTAGTGGCATCAAATTTGTATAAAGGGGGTCAAATGAGGTGTCTAAGACAAGGTTATGTTTTGCTGGTTATAATTATGCTATCTATATGTGTGTATCAGTTTTGTAGTTGAAGTTATGAATATTGGCTCTATACTGTCTGTATTTCAAACTTATGCTATGCTTCTGGATGACACCCCAGACAAGTTGGTGTTAGCTCTGCCTAGCTTGCTTGATGGTCCATTAAGGACCATCAGCTATACAACTGACCCATTGAGAGAAGGCAGATACGCCTTGTAACTCAGCAAAGTATGCAGAAACTTGCCCATGTGACTCCAGACTCCATTTTGTTGTAATTTTCCACAGTATGAACAAAAAGGTGTTTTTACACCTGGAAAAGACTATAAAAGGCTGATGCCTCATCTCCATCTTGTCTTCAGTCCTGCTTCTTACCTCTGTAAGAAGTTTGCTACAAACTGAAGCTCTGAAAAAAGGACTGTTGACCCATCCCAGCTGAGGATGTACTCCAGAGACTTGATTTGAACCTGCAGTTTATTCTATCAATGCTACAAGCTTGAACCAAGAACTTTGCCATTACTGTATGTAATTGATTCCATTTAACCAATCCTTGCTCTCATCTCTATCTTTTTCCATTTATGAATAAACCTTTAGATTTTAGATTCTAAAGGATTGGCAACAGCGTGATTTGTGGGTAAGATCTGATTTGTACATTGACCTGGATCTGGAGCTTGGTTCTTTGGGATTGGAGAACCTTTTTTCTTTTGCTGGGGTATTGGTTTTCATAACCATTTGTCCCCATAACGAGTGGCACTGGTGGTGATAATGGGAAACTGGAATGTCTAAGAGAATTGCTTGTGTGACTTGTGGTTAGCCAGTGGGTGAGATCAAATTCCTCTTTGTCTGGCTGGTTTGGTTTGCCTTGGAGGTGGAAAAAACCCAGACTTGGGCTGTAACTGCCCTGCTTTAAGCAATTTGTCCTGAATGGGCACTCTCAGTTGTGTCCCGCCAGAACCAGCATCGTTACACTTTTGCAGCTATCTGCTAGGGGCCCCCCCTCCTACTACATCTCAACTCAAGAAGCAGTGAGCTGACAGGAAAAGAACAGCAAAGGTGAGTCCTCCAAGCTTGCCTAGAGAAAAACTACCAAGATCCGGTCCTCTAAGGGCTAGAGGGGCCAGCAACAGTCAATCTAGGCCTTGATGGCCATATAAAAGGAGCTGTAGGGGCCTTGCCAGGCAGTTTCTGGATAGGACCAAAGAATGGTGTTGCTGTCTGGCCAAAGGAACCTGACAATCAAGAGAGATTATGGCTTGGTGAACTTACACAGCTGGGATAGCAGAGAGAAGAATTTGAGAATGTTGGCCCTGAGATAGGGGTGGACTTAAAAGGGCCTAGTAGGAAATAGTAATGAAGGACTGAGGTAAGCAGGACACAGTAGCGTCCCTGGGTTGGAACCCCGAGTAGCAGGAAAATCTGGGTTCCCCCACCTTCACAGGTAAAGTGACATAAACCCTGAGAAGGGGATAGGGCTTATTTAGGAGTAAGAACAAAGGGCTGATTTTAAAGGGCCCAGAGCCAGGACTGAAGACCCTAGTGAGGGGAAATAGGCTGCTTGTTGGTGGGACTCTTTAATACCCTGGAAGGGGCTCATTCAGTCTTTGTGAATTGGCCAGAGAGTCAAGCCACTGAAGAACTACCAACAACGTGTCGACAAGCTACAGTGAATCCCGGGAGCAGGAAAAGGATTATAATGCAACACCCCGTCACAAAGAGATGATCAAGAAGTGAGTATTTCCCTTACACTGGGTCATTCTGTTTACCCTTTTAAAATATTGGCACAACATTAGCTTTCTTCTGGAACTTCACCAGTGTTCCAAGACTTATTGAAAAACAACATTAATGGTCAGCCACCTCTTTTAAAAGTCTTGCATGCAAGTTTTCTGGACCTGCTAATTTAAAAATGTGTAACTTTAGTTGTTTCTCTTTAACATCCTCCAGAGGACTAGTGGAATGGAAAGTGTAATCATCATATGATGTAACTACGTCAGCTGTTTTTCCCAAATACAGAACAGAAATATTTATTGAACACTTCTGCCTTCTCTGTATTTTTATTTATAATTCTAGCATTTTCATCTATTAATGCACAAATACCATTGTTAGGGGTCTTTTTCTTCCTACTATACTTTAAAATGCCTTTTTATTGTCCTCAACTCTGCTGGCCATAGATTTCTTCTTATGTCTCTTTGCTTCCCTTTTCAATTTTCTACAATTCCTAGTTTCTGATTTATATTTATTATTGTTGACTTCTCTTTTATTCCATTTATTATATTTTAATTTTTATAGCTGCTTTCCCTTCTCCTCTAAGCCATGTTTGTTTGTTTTTTTAAACCAATACACCTTTCTTTATCAATTATGCGATTGTGACTTTTGGAGCATCTAGTGAAGTGTTCTGAAACAATTCCCAATTATCATTCACACTTTTTCTTATTAAATTCTTCTTCCCAGAAAATTTGGCACATAACTATTTTCAGCTTTGTGAAATTGGCCCCTTTAAAACTCCACGTGTGTGTGTGTATACCATTAATTTTTAGTTCTGTGCCGAGTTCCTCTTTCTGTCAAGAGAAGGTGTAATATAGTGTTGGATGCAACACTTCTTAAGTTAGGAAATTACCATCTATAATGTTTAGAAATTCCACGGGTGTTTTAGTTCTGGCAGCATGAGACTTCTAGCATATGTCACTCAAACTGAAGTCTCTCATGATAATATAGCTTTTTTCCCTACACATTACAAGTAGATGCTTAAGGAACTGGTCATCTTGTTCCCTAGTGTGATATGGTTGTCTGTAGAAGATATCAACTAATACTCCATCTTGTGCTTTCTCTGTTACAGCATCAATCCAT
Organism: Chelonoidis abingdonii; assembly: GCF_003597395.2. NCBI lineage: Eukaryota > Metazoa > Chordata > Testudines > Testudinidae > Chelonoidis > Chelonoidis abingdonii. The sequence continues at coordinate 244,502,874 of NC_133769.1, read as the reverse complement.
AAGCATTCAATACCATTTTCTTCCAAGTAATCAGTAACTTTGAAACAGGTAATGCCATTTTTGACATAGAGTTCCCTCCCCTCTTGCACACTCCATCCTTTCTAAATAGGTTATAACCAATGATTTTAACATTCCAATCATGTGAATAATCTCACCCGGTTTCAGTAATACCAACTAGATCAAATTTATATTCATAAATGAACAATTCCAATTCCTCATGTTTGTTGCCCAAGCTTCTACCATTGGTGCAGAGACAATTAAAGAATTTATCCTCTTCAGGTCTTTTGCTTCCTTGAATAATTTTGTTCTCAACATCTTGATTCTGTGCTAAATACGCCCTCATGTCTTCCCTCTTTTTACCCTCCCCTTTTGTTATTAGGCTGACTAGAGTAGTCAGGAGGGCATTAAACTATCCCTTAGGAGATTGTTTCCCCTTCTGCTAAGGTAGAGATCATCCAAACTATACAGCCCTTTCTCTATAGAAGGTGGACAACTGTTCCATGAAACCGATCCCCTCCACCCTTACCTAACCAGTGGTTCACTTCCAAAATCTTCTGCCTTCTGAGCTCCTTCACTCGCATGGCAGAAAGGATTTCAGAGAAGATCACTGGTATATTCTTCAGAGCCTTCCAAGTTCCCTAAGGTAATCTATCTGTGAAATATCCGGGAACACCATGCCATTAGCGGTGATATGAACCAACACCAGTGGATCTTCACTCATTGAGTTCAGTAGCTATCCGGTTTTAGGTGGCCTCTTGTACCTTGACTCTGGGAAGTGAGCAGACCAACCCGTTGTCCATTTGTCCCTTGTAGCATTTTTTTTTTTGATGCTTCTGAGTATTCACTGCCCAACAAGGATTCCCTGTATTCTTTGGATGGTTGCAGAACACTTTCTGGGCAAGCTTGATTTTCTTACAGGTTGGGCTGCTCTGCCATCCATGTGTATGTCCCATACATCTTTCTGTTCCTTGATCCAGCTGGATCTTGAGAGATATCTTCCACAGTTTTCACTCTGTGGACCTGATATCAATTGGAAAATTCTAGATATGTGGCTCTCTGCCTGGTCCCCTTCTCCCTGGTCTGCCTATCTTTGTCTGTCTCCAGTTACATAGAATGCCCCCAGGGTGTCTTGCCTCCAGTGGTTACAAGCTGCCAAGCCTCTTCTCTGACTTCGTCGCTCTCTGATTCCTTGGTGACCAGCTTCTTTCTTTCTTGAACATGGAATACTGATGCTTACCAAATCTAGCTACCTAGGAACTCCTCAGCTTCTTTGATTCTAGTAGCAAGTATACTTGCCCATCCAATCCAAGAATCTTTTCCTCCAGCACAGCCATCAACTTGCATTTCAAGTCCTTTCTGGCTTCAGGCAGGAAAGAAAACATAGCACATCCATTGCATATCACCACCACTATTTCATCACTAGCCAATGTAGAATTGCACTGAGAGTGTAATCTGGAAGAAAAGCATTTCACACACCTTCTCTAAACTCCCTCTGAAACTTTCCTGTTAGCTGCCTCTGTCTGGGTTTGTCTAGCAAGTGATTTTTTTTTATAGCACTTGGGTTTATCTAGCAAGTGATTTTTTTAATAGCAAGTCTTCCTACTTAGCTCAGCTCAGATCTACCTTTCACCTCAAACCTCAGACCTCAAACAGTGGGCTGATCAAAGTTCCAAGGGTCAGTACCACATAGCCCTTACCAAGTCATCAACAGACTTGTCTCAGGGCCCAAGACCCAGCTATTCAGCCCATACAGAGAACAAACAAACACAACCCGCAGATGGACCAAATGCACCACTCACCAAGTCCAAGCACCGAGTCTTTCCATTGTGTGTAGAACTATAAAGACGATGTTAGCAGGCTATTTCCCAGACTAGATGAAGTCCCTTGATATCCTGGTAGTCTTACTGGCTGGAATGGTGAACTCAGGATGCAAGGTAGAAGCAGCACTAAGACTCTAGCTTGTGTAGAAAGCAGTGGCCCATCTCCTCAAGTGAATCAAGCTTGTAGGACAACATCAGACCTGTGTTCCTCTCTATTCACTGCCTCTCGGTTTACTTCAGATGCTAATTCAAAGCCTTGGTGCTGGATTTTCAAAGTCATCGGTAGATGAAGACCCAGCTACATCAGATATCAGGGGTTAAATTTTGGCTTCACTGAAGTCAATGGAAAAAATTCCGTCAACTTCAGTGGTTTCACCCCATGTTGCCACCTGCCAAGATAGCTGTGCACCTTTGGGATTAATCCTCAAACAACCCAAACATCTTACGGTAGTTCCTAGAATCATGGAAGAATGAAGAACAGAACTCTTGACAAAGTTCACTTTGCATTCAGAGCCAATTTATATTGGCAGCACTTAAATACTACAGTGAGGGATGCTATAGAGAAACCTAAGATGGGTGTCTTCAAATGGTTCAGAAGATTTGCCAGCAGTCATAGAACTCTGTTCATCAAATCATTATGTTAGCACCATTCTGATGTCCTTACTTAAGAGGACTAGCTTCTAATTCCATGAGTGGTCCCATTGACATCAGAGTAAGGTGCTCGTCAACGTGAGGAAGGATATCAGAATCTGGCCCTCAGAATACATTTTCAATAGTTACATTGTGTTCTTCAGGCAAATGTCTAGTTAATTAATCTGTTCATTTTAATCAAAGAAAAAGTATGGAAATCAGATTGGGTTCATATAAGCAATTCAAAATTCAGTTATCTGAACTTTTTTTAGAGCTTCATCCCCGCCCATGCACAATTCTCCCCCCTCCATTCTTTCACTCAGACCCCTTGAACAGGCCCAAACGTCTCTGGGAGGTTTTCGCCTTTCTCTACAGGTGACCCCTTTCACATAGCAAGCTTCTGAGTGTGACCCCCCCTTATAAATTAAAAACACGTTTTTGTGTATTTAACGCCATTATAAATGCTGGAGGCAAAGTGTGGTTTGGGGTGAAGGTTGATAGCTTGCAACCCCCCCCCCGTAATAACCTGGCGACCCCCCGCCCAAGGAGTCCCAACCCCCCTAGTTTGAGAACTCCTGCTCTACAGCATGGGGCATGGGTCACTTGTAGGTTTAAACTAGTGTAAATGGTGAATTCTCTGTAACTGGAAGTCTTTAAACTATGATTTTTGAGGACTTCAGTAACTCAGCCAGAGGTTAGGGGTCTATTATAGGAGTGGGTGGGGGAGGTTCTGTGGCCTGCAATGTGAAGGAGATCAGACTAGATGATCATGATGGTCCCTTCTGACCTTAAAGTCTCAGAGTTTATTTACTCTGACTTCTATTGGATGAAAAGGAACCTCTCCCTCCCAAGTTATTTTCAGAGGTAGCCACCAGGCCCATTTTCCCCTTGTAGTTCATTAGAGGATGAATCCTCTTACTCCCCCAAACCTACTCTCCCAAGAGCTTCTGGGGGTCAAGAGGCCTGCCTGACCCATATTTCGTCTGCAGCAAAAGCTACAGCATCTCTCTTAGTCTGACTGCTCCTGCACACTGACCTTTCTGGCCCTTTGAGTCTGAGAGGTGAGTGGAAATATTTTCATGCTGCATTGCTCTCTAGGCTAGGGCGTCTCAAACTCAGGCTGCGTCAAAAAGTTCATGTGCACACCACTCTGCTTAGAAGATGCAAAGAGAGACGATTTGGAAAAGAACAAGGCCTTCAGGAGAGTGAGATAGGAGACTGGATTACCCAGAGAGCCACTGGAGTGAAAGGGAGAGGGCCAACTCACTACCAGTTCCAGAGCAGGGGATTCATGCACTTTAACTAGTGCACTTTAAATTCACATCTTCAGCTGATTCTGCTTAACTTTCCTGAGTGTTCCCATGTAGACATGTCCCCAGATGACAAAGAGAGGGAAGGGCAAAGAGCACTCGACTTCCTCATCTCAGAAAAAACTCAAGGTAGATGGAGGAGCCTGGATTTTGGTGTGGTGTGGGCAGGGCATTCTGTGTGCAGGGAAGGAGGAGTCCAGGGTCTGTGGACAGGTGGGCTCTGGTATCAGGCTACTGAGTCGTAGAGGCAGGACTGGTGCAACCTTTTAAGTGACCTAGGCAGTCACCTAGGGCGCTAGGATTTGGGGAGCGCCATTTTCTTTGGCAGTGACCGTGGCGGCTGGATTTTCAGCCGCCCCGGTCACCACTGGCATTTATGCGGAGGGAGGGGAGGGGCAGGGGAATGCGGGGAGGGCCGCCTGCAGCAAGTAAGGACAGGGAAGGTGCTGCAAGCCTGGGAGGCAGGAGAAGTGAAGCGGCCATGGCATGCTTGGGGAGGAGGCGGGGCAGGGGTGAGCTGGGGCGGGGGAGGTGCCTCAGGGTGGAGTCTGGGGGGTGGGCAGCTGCTGCACGGGGGGCGCCTCAGGGTGGAGAGCGGGAGCTGCCATGGGGGGTGCCTCAGGGCAGGGATGCGGTGGGGGGGAGGAAGCAAGGTGGAAGTTTCGCCTAGGGTGTGAAACATCCTTGCACCGGCCCTGCGTAGAGGAGGGGCAGGACATGGTTTGACCCACCCCCAAAACTATTACTGGGAGGGAACGAAGACTGTAACCTGATTAATTTAGCACCTGCCATTTTCAACCAGCCAGAAACTAAAAGTTCAAAAATTCATACATTTCAGAACCTCAAAGGATGTTTGCTTCTATTCACGTTTGTTTTGGGTGAAAGACTGGAAAGATTCTCACTTTATCCAAATCAGTTTTCCCATCCTTTATACCTTTCTGATTAGCTGCTTACATTTAGAAGAGAAAAGTCTGATCCAAAGCCCACTGAAATCAATGGGAATCTGTCCACTGACTTGAATAGGCTTAGAAAAGCTCTACATGGGAATACATAGCGAAGGTGTATTAATAATGAGATAACACTTAGCACTTACGCTGCACCACGCTAACAGATCAGACTCATGGTTTGCATTGCCTAAACATCAGTATACTCATAACTGCTTTTGAAGTTGTTTTTAAGAGCTGGTATATTTTTGCTGAGTAATTGCTAGCTTGGGTAACTAGTGCTAAGTAGATTTCAGTTTGATCATTCTGACATATAGTTGTAAGCTTTCACAGCAACTTCCTTTGCCCATATTTGGAAATGTACATTCTATGGGGCTGATTCTCATTTACCCTGAGACCTGTTTATACTACTCGAGCAGTGTAAGGGAGCCATTCAGTGAACATAAATGTAATAAAATGGGGCTCAGAATGTCTCCCTTTATGTTTAACTTTGTAGAGGCTTTGGCCATCATAATGTACAGTTCTCATATGGGGAGAGGTATTTAAGCTCCACCCTAGAGATACCACACTCTGCAGAAATAGCAACAAGTCCCAAGTGATGGACATAATGAGCCTGACCATTGTAGGGAGTTCAAAATTGCGCTTCCCTGCAGGGCTTTGGAGTGGGGCCTGGAGCTGGAGTGCAGAGCAGCTCCGGAGCGGTGGAGCTGCAGGTTTTTGCCTGGAGCTCGAGTGGAGCCGGAGCACAGCTCCAAAGCCCTGCTTCCCTGAGCTCTGGAGATTGTTGCACTCTAAGGTGGATTCACTCCCACAGAAGGACAGGCAGCATTGCCATCACATTCTCAGGGATTTATGCCAGGGGATGCTGGCTTTCAGATTTCCTATTGGTTATAGAGGAGCCTGGGACTTTCTGCCCAAGCTGAACAACACCCCTTTTTTCAGACTGAGCTGCCTTCTGCCTCTGCAATCTTAATTTGTTCCATTTTTGCATCTGTATTATGATAAGTCTTTGACATGATCAGATCCTATTTATCACATTCAGGGCACAGAATAAACTTGCTTTGGGCATGAACCAGGGCTATGTAGTAATGGAGACTGTTGTCTGTAGGCCCCCTGTCTCATTTGTTGCAGAAGTTGGAAGCTCTGTGCTATTTTTAGGACTGAGACAGGCATGTCTAGGCCTGTGCTAGACTAAAGTGTCCCCCCAACCCTGTCCTTAGCTAAGGGGGAGAAACCACTAAGCCCAGGCCACAGTTGGGTATGTGGGACAATGAAGGAGAAAACAGGAATGAGAGAGAGGTCAAAGGTTAAAAATGAGGGAGCCAGAAAGGGACATTGAGCAGACAACCTGGATAGTGCCCCTTCTCCTAAAAAGCAGTGAATACTGCTCAGAGGAAGTCTGCCTGGAAGCATGATTGGATAAGGGTTGAGAAATAGACCCCACAGCCAGAGAGTACCCCCCACCTCCAGCTTCCTCCTCCTGGAGTGATGGATAGCCATCTTGGCTGGTGCCAGGAGGAGGTCCCATCACTTTTGGGGGCCAGTGATGGGATGTGCATAGATCAGGAGGCAAGGGGAGAAATGCAGCCACTGGAAGAGCCATTACAACCTGGTGGACATCTATGTAGGGTGAAACAGGGCTTTCTTCTCACTGCAGAAGTGTTGGTGGAGTTTGTGAACCAAACCAGCTACACACTTGTGCTCATGGCTCCATGGAGGAATGGCCAACTAATATCCCCGGAACAAGAACAAGAATACAGACTGTCAAACTGCGGTTCCTCAGGCTCTGCAGGTGGCAACAGGTCTCACCACATGGTGTCAGGGTGGGACATAAGGCCATGGAAGTGGATGTGATGTTCTCTGATCCTAGTTCAGAGGCAGACTGGGCTGGATATCATGCAGTTGACCCAGGTGGCATTTTGGGGTGGCCAGGGAGGCTTGTGGGGTAAGATCCTGATGACGGGGCCAGGGTGAGGGATAGGCAGGGGGCACCCTCCTGCAGGACCTGCTCAAGAAAAGTGGGAGAAGCAGGAGGCAAGTGAGAGAAGCAGGAGGCAAGGCCTTTACCTCCTGGAGCACGTGACAGGGAACACACAGGGTGGGCAGCCCTATGAACTAGCTGAGCATTACAGGGTCCACCCAATCACTCTGATTGCAGTCCAGGAGGTCTCCAGTTTTTGTGGCACCAGCCAGGACCCTCTTCTGGTGCACCAAGAGGAACTCTACCACCTGCACACAAGATGTGGATTATGTATGAGGGTTCTGTGAGGAGAGCCTCCCCATTGTGGGCCACTACAGACCTGTTACAGAAACTAGATTCTGGGTTCTGAATAGGTCCTGGAAAAAGACTAGCAGCATAGAGGGGTCTCATGAGAGACCTCTTTGATGCAGATAAAAGAGCTGCCAGTTGTATGAGTCCTGGCAGAGGAAGGCATATGGCACCATGTTCCGTAGCAGACTACCTACACTGTAAAGGAGTTTCTGCAAGGCCTGAAGGTGGAAGGCAAGGGCCTGGATCTGGATGCATACTAGACCAGTTCAGTGTCCCCCAGGGTAAGACTCAGGAGGCTGGCCAGGGTCCCTGAGGGAGAGTTCAGGAAGTTGAACTGGTGCCAGAACACAGACAGGATTAGCTGGTTGATAATCAACACCCTCCTCCATGGGGAAAGGGGCCAGAGCAGCCCCATCCACCTCCACAACTGGTCAGATACCCTAGCCTCTAGCTTGAGCCAATTCCACAGTGAGGAAATGGGTAGAGGAGTGTGACAGATGGTGATGGAGCGGCAGGTGGGGCCGCAGCACCTGGGTTTACACTCTGGGGGCTGATGAGCGAGCATCCTTGGAGCTGGTGGAAGGGAGGGCAGGGAGAGCCGTGGCCAATGGCTGAGCCAATGGGCAGTGATAGCTGCCACCATGTAAAGAGCCTTCTACATGGAGATCTTGCCCTTTTTCCTACCCCGGGCCCTTTTTGCCAACCAAAGGGGGTTTCCATGGTGGTGGTAGGAGTTTTTGGCAGTGACGTCCTTGCCTGTGCCTGCTGCTGCAGTACTGGGGGTGTTGTTGGTGCTAGCAGTGAAGTTGGGGAACAAAACTGATGTGGGGCAACAAAGGTTCCTCTCTCTCGATCTGCCACCGTCCATCCTCAGATGAAGCCGCCAGAGCAGAAGCCTTGTGTGTGGCCAAGTTGAGCTGTGCCATTTAGGGCAAGTGACAGGACAGATACCAGGGGGGAGGATAGAAATGGCAAATGGAAAGGTAGGGGTAGGGAAAATGAAGGTTGAGTCTTCCTACCCATTAGCCTACATGTGTGGGGCAGAGGGTGTAATCAGAAAATGAGGGTGGGAGGGGGTGAATAAAACACACAAAGAAGGTGGGGGTCATAGAAGGGAGTTTTGGGAATACCAGCTGCTCTGGGAGTGAGGCGCAGATGTAGGTGTGTGTGTGTGTGTGGGGGGGGAATCACAAGTGCTGGTGCCTGGGTGAGGGGGGCAATGGAGGCAGGGAACTAACAGTAATGAGCAGGGGCCTAGATAGGAAACAAACAGGGAAGGGAGAGACCTGGGCTGGGCAGGGAAGGAGAGTACCAAACAGTGTGTGTGGGGAGGGGAGTGCAGGGTAGTGAAGTTATCAAACAGCAAAGTGAGGGGGAGCTCTGGGCAGGGCAGAAAAGGCAGGTAACAAAACTGGGGGGTAGGGCAGCAGAATGACTGGAGAGGAGGACCATGCCAGATGGGCAGGAGCAGCAAACTGCAAGGGGAAGGGCGACCATGCATATGGAGGCAGGAGTGGGCAAGGAGGAGCAGGCTCACCAGCCCAGTGCAAACGCAGTGGTGGGGAAGAGTCCGAGGGATCACGTGCTCTCACGTGCACTTGTGATAAGATGTCTCTGTAGCAGTAATCCAAGGACCGGTGAGTGGAGTCAGTCCAGCTAGCAGATGGTCAGTAGCAGGAAAGGACGGGAGAGTGCTCCACATGGCTGCCCCTATTCCCACCTGCAGCCCCACTCCCAGCAAGATCAATAGCAACCCCACCCACAGAGGAATGGTGCAGGGGGTTGCAGTAAGGGAAAGGGAATTTCATAGGTAGGGCCCTACTGATTTCACGACCGTGAAAAACCCATCATAGAATCTGATCTCCCCCATGAAATCTGGTCTTTTATGTACTTTTACCCTATACTGTAAAAGTCCCTATACTATAGGGTAAAAGTATACAAAAGTACACAGTGTTTCTCAGACTGGGGGTCCTGCCCCAAAAGAGGCTTGCAAGGCTATTGTAGGGGGGTTTACAGTATTGCCACCCGCACTTCTGTCCTGATGCTGGCAGCAGCGCTGCGTTCAGAGTGGGCACCCTGCCAGCAGACACTATCCACCAGCCACTGAGCTCTGAAGGCAGTGTAGAAGTAAGGGTGGCAATACCATGACTCCTGTTTTGGGTTGGGACCCCCAGTTTGAGAAACGTTGAGTCTTAAGGGCTTTACATGTTTATATTTTCTGGGCAAGTCACTTAAACCAAACTTTTCACAGATGGCCACTAATCATATTCCTCATTTTCTTGAGACACCTGGGATCCGATTTGCTGAACATCTGAGCGCTCACAGCGGCAAATGAAGTCAATGTGAAGTGCTATCTAATGTGAAGTACAGCTGGTTAACATTTTTCCAATGAAAGCTTTCTATTGGAAAATGACGATTTGAGGGAATTGAAATATTTCATGGGAATGTGTCAATTCTGTCAGAACTTTCAATGAAAACCAGGCAGGCTCCCCAGGCTCAATGTCTTGCGACTCAAACTGGCTGCCTTGTCTCTGACAAGCACCTGAGCTTGGCAAAGGCCGTGGTGTTTGGATCCACAGCTTTCACACTTTCATGTCATACCCACTCCTGGTATATCTGACCATAAGCATTCCATCGTACGCAGCCCTAGCTATTTTTAAATCTGTAATTCTCCTTGTAGTATCTGCGTAGTTCTGATCATCCACAGACTGATCAAACGTTGTGACTTGAAGACATAGCTTGGGTGTCAGATATTATACATTTCTTTTCAAAAGGTTTTCCCTTCCCCCTTTTGTGTAAATGGCCTACTTGTTTCTTACTACTCATTTATTGAGAAAGTGTCAGGAAGGAAGTACCCCACCCAGTCTCAGTCTATCGTGCTCTATCTCTTAAAGGTGTAATCATCACAGTTAAATTGCAAGCGGTTTTATTTAAAAAAAATGTACAGAATCTTAATACATGTTTTAGAACATCCATACAATAAAGCTTCTGATTTTTTTCAAAGTACTGTAAAACACATTTACTGATTAACCTGCTCAACACCCTTCATAGGTACCGAAAATTTATTATCCTCATTTTACTGATTGAGAAATTGAGACAGAGAGGTTAGGTGATTTGCCTGATAATATCAGTGCACTTGGATTAGAACCCATGTTCCCAGTTCCATACTCTAAACACTAGGCTACAGTTCCTTTTCTTATAACTATTCCCTGAGATCATAAAGTAACAACTGGATTTGATGTCAAAAGGGTCTCAACCTGTGGCTGAATTCTGCTTTTGGTTATGCTGGTGTAAAACTAGAATAATACCTTTGAAGTTTGTGGAATTATTCCATGTAAATGAGAGCAACACTTGGCTTTCGGTCTCCAAATGTTTATGGTTTGTGTGCGCAAGTGTACATGCAAAATTCTAAATTCTAAATTTGCACTTACCAATCAGATGTCTAATCAGTGAGAACCTAGTTCATATGCAGCTTCCAAGTCGACGGCCTGTGGAGTGTAATTCTGCAGGAATCAGGCTAGGAATGAGCATAAGAGCTGAGGGGAACACATAGGTTTCTGCAGAGGACACTGGGTCAGGGAAAAGACACAACTGATATGCTGAACGTTTGTTAAACAGCTTTATTTTTGAATAAATAAAACTAAAGCCCAGGAGAAAAAGGACCAAAATCTTGTGAATGGAAAGTATTCTTTGGTGCATGGGACAGCGCATTAGCCTATTTATTTATATGGACAGCCAGTGAGCCTGATGGAATAATGTCGGGGGAAGGGAGCAGAAAATAGCTGAGGAGATAAAATAAAATATATGGAGAAGTGGTAGGAGCAGGAGGCAGGGCAGAGATGCTGCATAGGAAGAGTTCAGGTGCATTCCTCAGCTGCAGAGCTTCTAAGGAGAGAAGTCTCACTTGCAAATCTGCTTCCTTTTAATTTTAACAGCACTTCAGCTGCAGACCACGGCTCAGAATTCCCCTGAGACCAAGCTCTGCCTGACAAGACACCTTCCCCACACCGACCCTGTTATTTCTGCAGCATAACACGAAGGGGTTGGTGGGGGGGTAACCTAGGATATGACTCCACTGCAATTAAAAATCACAGCTGGCCTGCTACTCAGGCTACGGGGCTCAGGCTAAGGGGCAGTTTAAATGTGGTGGTGATGTTCAGGCTCAGGCTGCAGCCCATGCTCTGGGACAATCCAACCTCACAGGGTCCTGGAGTCTGGGCAGCAACCTGAGCAGGAATGTCTATACCACAATCAGGGCCGGCTCCAGGCAGCAGCGCAGCAAGCAGCTGCTTGGGGCAGCCAATGGAAAGGGGCGGCACGTCCAGCTCTTCGGTGGCAATTCGGTGGCGGGTCCCTCAGTCCCTCTCCAGGGGGAAAGACCTGCCACAGAAGAAGGAAGCAGTAGCGGTAGAGCCCATTGCGGCTTTTTTTTTCTTTTTTCACCACTTGGGCGGCAAAAACGCTGGAGCCAGCCGTGACGACAATTAAATAGCCCTTAGCCTGAGCCTAGTGCACCTGAATGAACTAGCACAGGCCAGTCAGAGGGGTCTAACTGCAGTGTAGCCATACCCTTAGAGCCAATGCATGACAGCAGCATGGGTTTGGATTAGGCTGTACTAGACCAGTCTCTGAAACCAGAAAGGTTTGTTGCGGTAGGCTGCTGGTGGTGGGTTCTCTTCTTTTCTGTGTCTTGCCTTATAAATGAGGTATAATGCATTGCATAGTAAAATGGGCCTTGTCTATAAACAGCCTGTCAAAGCAGTGTCAGTGAAAAAGGAGCATAAGTTTTATGCTTTAAGACTGAATATGCCAGTCAAGTAAATACTGATAAAGAGGAAATAAAATTTGCATGACCAGATTAAACCTCGTCTGCATGTCTTTTGGCTTTTCCCCTATTACAGATGCTAATCACCAGTCTTTGCTTACTCCTAAGTCAAGGGAAGTGAATCATTTTAGGCTCAGCTATTCCTCTGCCCCTCACAAATGTGGTGTTTATTTTATTGCTGTCAACTATTTATTTTAGAAATGCTGAACTGGGAAGCAGGTTTTAGAAAATGTTACAGAAACGCATTCCAAGGGAGTGCAGGTACCTGGCACTGACACATTTCTTGAGTTCCTCATTTATAGTAATTTACGTCCCATAATCCATTGTTCTTAGCAAGCTAAGAGATATGCCTTTTTCCATGCATGTTGAGCCTTCCTACATGCCTGGTTTGTTTCCAGAATAAGTTGTGGTAATATATTGCCTGGTGTGCTTTTCTGCATCTCTTGATGTTCTATGTTCTAAGATAGAACAACCTCTAAACTCTCTGGATGATGATTTGGTGCAATGATTAATATAATCTGTTCCAGATCAAATCCATTTTTTAATTATTCGGTGCATGTTCTCTGGATGTTATTGGCACATTTTGCTCTGAAAGCATGGTGGGAGGTTCATTGAATATATCAGGTATGCATTTGCAGAGCTTCTTCTGTATCTTTCGTCGAAACTCTTTGGAACCAAAAAAATAAACAAGTGGATCGAAGCAACAATTAAGGCTATTCAAAGCCAAAGATAGCTTATATTCCACATAAGCAGTCTTATTTTGGGTACTATAGATGAAATGGATGATTGATATCACAATATTGGGCACGTAACACACTACAAAGACTGTAAGCAACACTATTATCAAGTAAATTGTCTGCTTCTTAATTTCCCTTAGTTGTGTGGGAGGGGAATTAAGAAGAGTTTGAATGACTAAGGTGTAGCAGAATGCCATTATTAGCAAAGGTAGGAGAAAGCACAGAAGAACTTGAGAGCCAAAATAAGCGATGAAATGATTTCTTGAAGGAAACATAGCTTTGGGCAGTATATCAAAACAAGTGGTTATCTGCAGCTCCTCTACCCAGAAGGTTAGCTCTGTCTTCATGAGTGGGAAGTGCAGCAGTAAAATAAATATCCAAATAATGATGCATGTCAGGAGAGTTGTTCTAATGGGTCTCATGGCCCTGTGCTTCAGCGGGTGAACAATTCCCAGGTAGCGTTCTATGCTGATGCACATCATGGTTAAAATGGAACAGTGCATGTTTGCATAGAATAGCACAGTGACAATGCGGCACAGAACCTGTCCAAAGGGCCAGTCATTTCCCCGTAAGTGGTAGACAACCTGAAAAGGGAGAAGCATGCTGTACAGCAAGTCCGTGATTGTCAGGTTAATGGAAAACACGATGGTGGGCGTCCAAGGCCTTGAGTGGCGGCAAAGGAACCACAAAGAGATATAGTTGAGGGGAATGCTGATGGTGAAGATGAACAAGTAGAGGGCAGGCAAAGTGGACTGCAGCATTTGGTTCTTAAGCATCTCTATGGTGCTGTTTGACAGTTTTCCCATGATAGTGAGATAGATTCAGTGGTTTCTTCTGGATTGAGACAATTGGAAAAGCTTCAGGTACCTTTTCCCACAAAAGAAGACTCTTGAGATAGTAGAGATTAGACCTGGTTAAAAAAATGTATGTTTTGGTGAATTTTTTTTTTAAGAGCAAGTTAATCTAACACATGATAAAATTCTTAGTTTGTTCATTCCCATCACATTAAATCATATTCACTCTGCCCTTCGGACCAAAGAGTAGTTTTTACCTATTTTCTAAAGTGCTTAATGAGTTTTGTTTATAGTTGCAATAGCAAGATGCAAGATCCAACCTCCTGAGCATACATCACCAAGAATGGATCCTATATCTTAAATAGGCTTAAAGTTTTTTCCTCCAAAGATGTTTTAGCATGCCCATTCTTGATCCATTTATTATCTTCTCCACCTCCCCCCTTCCCTTTATTCAAGCCCTTTCAATTGGCTTTAATAGTTAAAACATTTTTAGAGAGAGGTGTGACAGTGGCAGACAAGGTGCTAGCTCAGGGGTCGGCAACCTCTGGCACGCAGCTTGCCAGGGTAAGCACCCTGGCGGGCTGGGCCAGTTTGTTTACCTGCTGCATCCACAGGTTCGGCCGATCGCAGCTCCCACTCGCCGCGGTTTGCCATCCCAGGCCAATAGGGGCTGCTGGAAGCGGCACAGGCCGAGGGATGTGCTGGCTGCCCTTCCCACCACCCCCATTGGCCTGGGACGGCAAACCGTGGCCAGTGGGAGCCGCAATCGGCCTAACCTGCCAACATGGCATGTAAACAAAGTGGCCTGGCCCATCAGGGTGCTTACCCTGGTGAGCCGTGTGCCAGAGGTTGCCGATCCCTGTGCTAGCTCATGCCAAGGCCCAGGGCCTCGCTGAACACTGACAAATGAATACCTGGAAACCAGTCTGGCTCACGTGTGGGTTAGTTAAAGTAGATATTAGAATTATAAGAATGTGTTTAGTGTTTAGAGCAGGGATGGGCAATCTTTGGCACGCAGCCCATCAGGGAAATCTGCTGGCAGGCTGTGATGGTTTATTTACCTGCAGCGTCTGCAGGTTCAGTCAATTGCAGCTCCCACTGGCGGTTCACTGTTCCAGGACAACAGGGGCTGCGGGAAGCAATGGCCAGCACATCCCTTGGCCCATGCCGCTTCCAGCAACTCCCATTGGCCTGGAACAGCGAACCGGGGCCAGTGGGAGCTGTGGATGCTGCAGGTAAACAAACCGTCCCAGGCCGCCAGCAGATTTCCCTCATGGGCCGCATGCCAAAGGTTGCCAATCCCTGGTTTAGAGTTATGGAATGCTTCTAGGATGCTGCGTGTATTAATCCTACTTATAATATCTGTGTTCCATGGTAATAAAGTAATATTGAGTGATTGCATTGTAAACCTCTGTCATTTGTAACTCACTAAACAGGAAAAGAAGCATTAATTAGGGTAAAGTGTTTGTCCTATGGCCCACTGAAGGCAAAGGAGGTATTGTGTAGCATCAAAGGACACAGACCTTATTGGTTTCATTCATTACTCCCTCCAGGAAGGTGAGATCTGTGTATGAACTCATCCCATCAACTTGGATTCTGGAGTGAAGAGAATAAAAATCCCTGACAAGGAGGAGCTGGGTCTCTGTATGCTTCTGGGCTCTGAGGGGCAAAGATTCCTAAACATAAGCAAGAGATCCCCGTGCTGCTTAGCATGGGTCAGCCCTAAAAGACATACACAGCTGCTTATTATAGAAACTTGTATTACCTTTTTAAATCTAAGTCTGTAACTCATTGTGTGTATATGCTTACCTGTTGTAATCTTGTACATAACTCTCATCTCTTTTCTTAGTTAGTAACTCTTGAGTTAGTTTATTACAGGATTGGCTACAGGTGTTGTCTTTGGTTTGAGATCTGAGTACAATTGTCGAGTAAGTGACTGGTCCTTTGGGACTGGGAGTAACCTGAATACTGTTGTGATGTTTGGTGTAAAGTGACCATCTATGACATAGTCCAGCTTGCCTGGGTGGCAAGATAGACTGGAGTCCCCAAGGGGACTGTCTGTGACTCCATAGTAAGACTCAAAGAGTCATATGGCACCTTATAGACTAACAGATGTATTGGAGCATAAGCTTTTGTGAGTGAATACCCACTTCATCAGACACATTCACCCATGAAAGCTTATGCTCCAATACATCTGTTAGTCTGTAAGGTACCACAAGACTCTTTATTGCTTTTTACAGATCCAGACTAACACGGCTATCCCTCTGATACATAGTAAGACTACTGTTGTGCTTTCAGAGGGCTTGCTTGTTACTGAGTTGGTGAAATCTAGTTATAGACCATGCCATCTGTTTGGGGTGTCTGTCCTGCCATTTGACAATCTGCCTTGGGGTCAGCACTCGTGGTTGTGAGCCGCTCCAGACATTGTAACAAGTGGTTTCTTACCTTATTGTATTTATATATATTTTATGTTTTTTTCATATTATAGGGTGTTTGATAGTGGGTGCTTTATACATTTTGGGGGATTAACTTCAACAGACTTGTGCTCAAAGTTAAGTACATCAGACCTTCACTAGAACGCGCATCTATATAGCGTGAATTTACATATAACGAGGCCTTAACTGCCATCTTGAACATTGGATACAATCCTGAACTGGCGTCTAAGTCTGTGGTGATTCAAACCCAAAAGGTTGAATCCTGAGGGGCTGAGTACTTGTAACTCCCATGTTGATGTCATCATTGACATTATGCAATGTAGTAGCTAGAGCTGTGCAGATAATGGATATTTTTCGGTTTGCTGGCAATTCTGAAAAATTGAAAAACAACTGTTTTGGGTTGAACCCAAAATTATTTTTAAAGACTTTTTTTTTCAGTGAATCAAAAAGTCAAAAAGAGTTTGTTTAAGCGCAAGCTAACTGTTTTGTTCTGACAAAACTGAAATATTTCATTTTGATTTTGACCATTTAAGAACTTTTGCATTGTCTTAAAAATAAAATTAAAGGAAATTTTGAAATCCATTTCTTTTCAAACCAAAAAATCAAAATGTTTTGTTTTGAAAATGTCAGAACAAAATGTTTTGATTTTGGGGGGAATTTTTTTTTAGGAGGAGATTATTTTCAACCAAAACAATTTGTTGAAAACAACATAAATTCAGGAAATGTTTTGGTGTCACCAGATATGCATTTTTTCACCAAAAGTATTTCAGCCAAAATTTTTTGCCCTGTTCTTGTAGAAACATGAATGCGGACATGGTCCAGAGAGGAGGTATATATCCTCAGCTCATATTGAAGTCACTGGATTTGAAACTGCTCAGCACCTTTCAGGATCAGGCCCCTCTGTAGCCCCTCTGCCTAGTGGTAACATATTCTAGAGCCTTGTAGGTCAACTTCCTGTTGGAAAACAAATCAATGACATAGAGGCTGGATATACTCTTAGTTCAGGTTATTTATTTAACACTAGCTACACCTGTCTTGGAATGGAGGTGGACAAACAGCATGTAGGTAATCCCCTCTTTTAGGAATCTCAGGACAAAAACCAATTCCTTGTTTCCAGGGAGCAACTGTGCCTCAAGAATTGACCCTGATTTGAGAGATTAAGAGAGAAAGTAAATTTCCCTGCCATTGACCACAGATCCCACATGAAGAAACTACATCACTAAAGTAACACAATAAAAACATTTCTTCAAAGACTGAATGCTCCAATGTTACATAAAAGAATTTGTGAGGTTGTGTAACAGCACCACCTGGTGATTTTTTCAATAACAATACTAAACTGGCTCTCAGATATCTTTTTAGTAAATATAGAGTATTGAGCAATTAACAGCTTCTAAAGGCTGTTGCCATTGTCATGTGACTTCTATGCAATTATCCTCAAATGTTGTAGGCCAGGCTTCAGCATTCAAATGCCAATATGATTGATTAATAATTTTGCTCCTACTAAAGTCAGTGGAAGCATGAACAGGTATTCTATATAGAACTCTTGATATTTTGGAATCTGGGGACAGACTGACTGAAAGATATAGTACTTAATATATCCTTAATAAAATGCAAGAATGAGTGAGCAAATGAATGTCAAAAGATTTGGGAAAAGATCCTCTGCGAGTGTATATTATTATAGCTCCGGCAAAATCATTGAAGCTTTGACAGTTTACATTAGATGAGGATTTTCCCTTAGTTCTTTTTGGGTCCTGCTCTTCTTCCAAATGACATATTGAATTAGAACAGAACAGAGCACATTGATGGAGAAACAACAAGGCTCAATAATACAAATCTGTTTTGTTGGTTGACACCAACCAAAATATGTGCAATGCATCAAGTGAAGGATCTTAGTGCTTATAGAATAAAAGTGACTAAGACAATATTGAATGAAAGTGGGATGGAATGAAAAAATACTGTAGCCAAATATTATTAATAATAATGAATAATAAATGGATTTCTTCACAGGACCCCAAGTGAAGAGAGGATTCTGTACTTTTGATTTAGTCTAGTAAGTACTGCTTCCTAAATTGATTCCACTGAAGTCAGCCTATCAGTGTTTCAGTTAACCACTCTGTCATTACCAGGAGGTAATTTTGGAATGGTATTTCTAAAAGTGATAACCTTAGCAATCATGATGTTCATATGTTTGTATGTAGGTGGGGAGGCTTCTGAATTTCTTAAGTATTTTACACCTAACCTGGAGTATTTTTGTAAGTACACCCCAAAAAATTTTTTTTGTATTTTTCCTTGTTATGTTTACCCCATTGCTGAAATGTCTTCTGAATTAACCACAGCTTTGTATAGCATTGTATGTTTCTCAATGCTACTCTGGTTAGGCAGTCTTCAATTCTGTCTTCTTTCCTAATGTTAACTACTACCAGGACTGCCCAGAGGATTCAGGGGGCCTGGGGCAAAGCAATTTTGGGGGCCCCTTCCATAAAAAAATGTTGCAATACTATAAAATACTATATTCTCTTGGGGGCCCCTGCAGGGCCCAGGGCCTGGGGCAAATTACTCCACTTTCCCCCCTCTGGGTGGCCCTGACTACTACCGTTGTTTGAAGAAGCCCAAAGCATTGAGGGCCACAAGCCCTCAGGAGACACTCAGTGAAATTAAAAGGTGGGAAACTGTGAACCAATACAAGGAATCCTTTTCCACACAAGATTCCAAAAGGGTTTGAACATTTATATAGTATAAAAATATTCAGTTATCACACTTAATGTCAACATAAATTTTGAAAGGGATATTAAGCCTTGTGCTTTAGGGCTTAAACCAGTCAATAACTACACCTCTACCTCGATATAACGCTGTCCTTGGGAGCCAAAAAATCTTACCCTGTTATAGATGAAACCTTGTTATACTGAACTTGCTTTGATCCACCGGAGTGTGCAGCCCCTGCCCCCCCCCCCCCGAGCACTGCTTTATCATGTTATATCCGAATTCGTGTTATATCAGGTCACATTATATCAAGGTAGTGGTGTATTAGATACCAGCATAAGACCTATGTGGGGAGCAGATTACTCCACATCTGTCTTCTGTGGGGTTCCCACACCTTCCTCTGAGGCATGTAGTAGTAACCACTTTCTGAGAAGGTTGCTGGACTAGATGGATCTTAGGTCTGATCCAGTTTGGAAGTTCCTGTGTTCTCTGAATAGTTGTATTACCCAGGAACAGACCAGGGACCATATTGTGACTCAGAGGAACAAGCTGGTTCATGGTTTCCTCTCTTCCCAGGGTGAGGAACCATTTGTACTAGCCGTGTACCTGGCACAGAT
This sequence comes from Chelonoidis abingdonii, assembly GCF_003597395.2. NCBI lineage: Eukaryota > Metazoa > Chordata > Testudines > Testudinidae > Chelonoidis > Chelonoidis abingdonii. The sequence continues at coordinate 244,483,790 of NC_133769.1, read as the reverse complement.
TCCTTTCCCCTTCATGCCAGTTCGTTGTGCTGGCTAGAACATTGGCAGGGCAGAGTTCCTACCCCTGTCTGTCCATTCCCTGTGCACCAGCACAGGAGGGGGTATTGTGTATAGGTGTGATATAGGTAGCCCACATAGGGTTGCCACCTTTCTAATTGCTGCTAACTAGACCCCCAAGGCCCTGCCCCCTGCCTTGCCTCTTCCCCATCCCTGCTCCACCTCTTCCCTCGAGGCCCCATCCCTGCACCACCTCTTCCCTCGAGGCCCCACCCCTTCTCTGGCTCTTCCACAGGCCTTGCCCCTTTTTCTGCCTCTTCCCCCAAGGCCCTGCCCCTGCTGTCTCTCTCTTCCCAAGGCTTTGCCCCCATTGCTCGCTGCTCTCCCTCCCATCCCCCGTTACTCACTGGTGTCTCAAGGAGCTTGCCTGCAGGTATGAGGCCCTGGCTGAGCAGAGACTGGTGTGGGTTAATGACCTGATGCCTCCCCTGGCCCCACGGTAACCAGACTTTTGGTTTGGGTGCCATTTTAGGTACCATTTTGTTTTGGGTGCCATTTTTGCCCAGACTTTTCGGTTGAAAACTGGACACCTGGCAACCCGAAATGGCACCTAGACTCAGAAGCCAAAAACTGGACTGTCTAGGTAAAATCTAGACAGGTGGCAACCCTAAGCCCACACAGAATGTGGAGGGGGTGTAACAGTTTCATCCTTATTGTAATGCAAGAACCTGGGCAGGAACTTCTGACTTTAGAAAAATAAATTGAAAGTTAAAAGCAGACTTTTTAATTAATCCCACTTTGGAAGAAAATGGAAATGGTAGGATGTATGTGCTATTGTTTTTAACTCACTGTGATGGTTTCTACTAAAGTAAATCGATAGCATATGAACCAATATACAGATACAATTACATACCAAAAATCACATTTGTTTAAGATGTATCATTTTTTCTAAAGCAGCAATTTTCCCTTCCCACTAATAACAAAAAGTTAGACCCTAACTCCCTGGCATGAGTGGAGACTCATTAAGGGTTTGTGAACAAGCATTTAAACAAACATGAATTTTAAAAAATGAGGGCTAATACATCACCGAATGTACCTTGTTCACTTATGTGGTGCCCCTAGCCTCTGTTTGCCAGAGGCTGGGAATAGGCTACAGGGGATGGATCACTTGATGATTACCTGTTCTGTTCATTCCCTCTGGGGCACCTGCCATTGGGCACTATCGGAAGACAGGATACTGGACTGGATGGACCTTTGGTCTGACCCAGTATAGCCATTCTTATGTTCTTAAGTTGACAAGTGTAGTTCAGTTTTAATTCTTCATAATATATTAGCAAAGGTTCTATGGATAAGTGTACAAGTAGAGAAGATTTAATAATATGCCCCCTCCTTATAGTGCTATGCTCTTTATTATTTGTTGAGAAATAAAGTGAGACCACTGGATGTTTCTGGATTAGCAGTGAGAATTGCTACATTTCTAGTATATTAATGGTAAATACATAGTAACTGTATCTAGTTACTTGTGTGGTTCCAATAACCACAGTGTCTGAGTACCTCACAAACACTAGTGGGGTGGATCCTCAGCCTACTTAGTTCACTTTGTTGCATTCTCTGCTGGCATCAATTTATACCTGGCAGAATTTGATTTTTAAAATAATTTTGATGGATAATACCAATGTTTATTTTTAAGCATTTTTTTTCTGTTTTTATTGATTTAAATGTTCACAGTTGCATGAAATTATGGAGGGAAGGGGTGTCAGACAATTATTGAATGGCAGTAGACTTTCAGATTCAAAACATTAAAGCTGTCTAAACCATTAAAACACAAATTGTTTACATGTGTCAAAATAGACAAAAATAATATACCTCAGTCAATAAATCACACCTGTTTTTACTATTCATTTGCTAGTCCATTTGTAACCAGCCTAATTTAGAAGTCTAAATCACTGGGGTTTGACTCTATTAAGTTCTCATGTGATGTTTTTCTTACTCTGTCTGTCTGTAAATGTTTATTATTGAAGGAAATATTTTTCTTTGGTTTGTGTGTGTACAGTGAAATGGAAGTTTACTGACATTTACCAATACAAATCTTATCCTTCCAAGCCTGCATAAATTACAGCTGCGCCCCTGCAGCTTTTCTTTAGAGCAAAATCGGTAAACTGACTCAGGGAACTGCAACTGGCTCCCTATCATTCCCTTCCCTCACTGCATTCAAGCTCTGCACAATGATGAATGCAACCGTAACAAATAGATCCTCATAATGCTGCTGTGATAATATTATCCCATTCTACAGATGAGAAAAATGATGCACACAGGGGCTAAGAGTGGCGAGACTGTGACTTGGACTACATGCTCATGTGGGAAGCAGGAGATACTGCTCCTTAAGCCCCTACCTGGCCTACCCGGACTTTGAGTAAATGATGTTACCCACCTGAACAAGGGGATAGAGACGTGTGATAATGGGTGATAATGTGCCTCCACCATTGGCCAAAGTCTAGGTGTATCAAAGCAGCAGATTTACTACTGCTCCGAGGGGCAAGGGGAAATTTACTTGGAATGTTCAGAGGTGTGTTTCCATGGGCTTGTCTTCACTGCAACATTTATCTCAAGGGATCTGCACTCAGGGTTACCCCACGTCAGTTTGCCGAGCTCGAATGAGAGTGGTCACATGGCGAAACAGCATTTGAGCTACACAGTGCATATGTTAGAGCAGATTTAAAATATTGCTCTGAAGTACTGTTGCCTATAGCAGCTTGTACTTCAGGAAGACTAGGGCATGGGGGCAATAAGATGGTGACAAGGTAGAACCATTCTGCAGCATTTTTACTGAGCACGGTTAGCTTGAGATAGCTAATCTCAACATTCAGAAATTCAGAGATAGATGTAAAAATCATGAGATTAGCTTAAAAGTCATGAGATTTTTTTTAAGTAACACATTTTGTGTTTTTACTGGCCTTGTGGGTTTTCAGCCTTTAGTTTCAACTATTCCTCCACAACTATGGGAGCTAGAAACTTCAAAAAAATGAGAACTGGAATGCTCTTAAAAATCATTTGACTCCAGGAGCTGTATCTTTAAGAAAAACACCAAATATCACTAAACTTGCCATAAATGAATTACGAGCATAAGCAATGCTTTCTCTTTATGTGGTGCTGTTGGATTTAAATCCATGGAGAAAAGCACTGGGATATGAAACCAATTCTATTTATCATGGAGGAGAAACTTTACACAGCAGAATCAGACATTTAAAACATAATAAGTAATAAGATGGCAGATCCTCGAACAGTTACACTGGCTGCAGAGTAGGTGCACTGAGGTGGTGCATGTTGTGTATGAAACCTTCTTAGGAGAATGTCACTCTACAGATGTAGCACAGAATTGTGGGCCACCAACTAACTTGTTTAAAATCAGCAGGAAGAGAAAAGAAAGAGGTCAGGAGTCCTTTATATATAAAATTACATTAAAAACTGTGCTAAAAGAACATTATGTTTGCAAGGTCAAACACTCAAATTTAGGAAATGCCATCATGCAAAAATTGGAATAGCCAAATTAGTGTTTGGTGATTTTTCCACTCTTATCAATGGGTAGCTGCAATGCTGCATTTCTAATACCAGGTGGTGCTATGAATGTAAGTATAGCATACCCGGCAAATACTACTCACTTCTCCTGGTTGCAAAGAAAACCCACAATAAGCCAAAACCTCTCCTGATATAAGCCTAGTTCTGTTCTTTTTGTAGTAAAGGCAGAAGGAAGGAGAAAACCAACTCTGCAGGGTGCATCGTCCAGTTTCTCCTTTGCTGCATTTCCCTTTAGAGCATTGTACTATTTTTCAAGAAGGGCTTTTGAGATGATTAATATGTCTTTCTGTGTTAACCATTTAATAGCTTTATAAGCCCTTGAATAGCTCTCGCACTTGCTCTCTCGCCCTCAGTGCTGAGATGGAAGTATTGTTTGCACTCCAGTACTGAGTGGGTTACACCTATTGGAACAGTAGGTGGATGTGTTTTGGCAATGAAAGGATTACAAGTTTTGGCTAGCCCAGGGGTCGGCAACCTCTGGCACGCAGCTCGCCAGGGTAAGCGGCCCGGGCTGAGGGGTGTGCTGTTCGCAGCTTCCTTCCACCCCCATTGGTCCGAAGCAGTGAACCGCGGCCAGTGGGAGCCGTGATCGGCCGAATCTGCAGAGGCGGCAGGTAAACAAACTGGTCCAGCTCACCAGGGGGCTTATCCTGGCAAGCCGCGTGCCAGAGGTTGCCAACCCCTGGACTAGAGGATGAGGGAGACAATTGCATGTACTGTAGGATCAATTTACACCAGCTGGGTCATGAATGGGAAGGAGAGTGAGATGGGGCATGAACTCTGCCATTTTGTAATATCCCTGCACCTTCACTGCTAGTTCCTTTTTGAGCCATGATTAATTGAAAAGAAGCTCAACTCTGCTCCTTTCCCTTCCAGTCTCTTTCCCCTCATCTGGTCACTCTACCAGTTTATCTTGAGCATTCAGCCTTCCTTCCTTCCTTCATTTTTGCTCTTGCTCACCCTTCAGAAGCTGTCTGATGCCCAATGACTCTCCACCCTGGGCAGTTAGAGCCCATCTGCATTTCTGTCCAGATGAGAGGTGTGTTTGTGAGAACTTGCCAGTGGCTAGGGAACCCAGCAGCTTTTGGGAGCAGGACAAAGGTAAGCTAGCAGGAGGCTCTGGGGAGGGGAGGAGTGAGGAGGATTCTCAACACCTAGGCATCTTTTTTGGGGGGGTAAATATTTGTGAGGAACTTCCTGTCCTAGTGATGACTTTCAAGGATATCTGGGCAATGAAAAGGGCTAAATAAGTGGTTCTCAAACTGTGGTTCGAGACACCAAAGTGGATCGCGACCCCATTTTAATGGGTTCACTAGGGCTGACTTAGACTTGCTGGGGCCCAGGGCCAAAGCCCAAACCCCAAACCCAACTGCCCGAGGCTGAAGCAGAATCACCAGGGCTTCAGCCCTGAGTGAAGGGCTCAGGTTACAGGCCCCCTGCCTGGGGTGCAGGGGCTCAGGCGGGCTCAGGCTTTGGTCCCCGGTCTTGTGGTCATGTCATAATTTTTGTTGTCAGAAGGGGGTTGCGGTGCAATGAAGTTTGAGAACCCCTGGGCTAAATGAAATCAATGGACAATGGAATGAAACAAATGCAGAGTTTCCAGATCACACCATTTTTGAAGTGTTATGTTAAAAACTCAGAATGAGTAATTCTTAGATCTTCCAAAACAACTTGTGTACCTAATTAGAGGAAGGTTAGACAGAGAACAAGGTTTGTTTTTTTAGAAGTCAGGGTGGATCAAGGATAGGAAGTGCCTGTGATGAGGTGTATGTACCCTGCCTCTAGAAAGATCAATAAAGGATTACTGGGTTTCCTTATACATGAGGAAAAACACCTCCCCTGCAATGCAGGAAGTGTACAATCTGTCAGGCCTACAGGTTGGTGCTGACAAGTCAGTCTCCTGTAGAAAGAGACCAAAGGAAATGTTCCAGGGAGAAACACACTAGCTTGAATTGAGAAGACTTCTGCCTAGGGCTGCTAGTGTCATGAATGAGAGACTGGGCTGAATCTGCTTTGGATTCACAGGACTAATGGAGTGATGCCTGCTGGAAATCCCCAGGCATTTGTTTGTAGTTAACCTCTGCAGGGGCTGGGAAGGGGGTTAGCCTTTGCTGTGTGAACTGTGCCAACAGTTGGACAGTGGAGAACCTGCTGGGTGCAACCCTCTGGTCAAAACTGGGCTTTTAATGGAAAAATAGTCATAGTCCTACCCATGAGTTTACTAAAATGGGTCAATAACAAAGCACTAGAAAATACACTGTAAGGAATAGCCATGGAATAACTCTAGGAAATGGGCTAGATGGGACCCACATGTGATAGGGCTTTTGGTATTTAATGTCCATGATTTTATGCTGATCCTGTGTTTGAACCTTATCTCACTGCCTCAGTTCCCTTTAAGTGCAGCAGCCTATCAAGGGCTGCACAAGCGCTCAGGGCTGCGGTGGCGAGAGGTGCCTCTCCTGTGGTGCCAGCCTGGCCCAGAGCTGCTGCAGGGAGAGAGCACAGGGGGAGCCCAGGGGCAGCGTGCACCCCAAACCCCTCATCTCCAGCTCCACCCCAACCCTCTACTCCAGCCCTGAGCCCCCTCCCACACTCTGAACCCCTCGGCTCCACCCCTGCCACACATCACCTCCATATTGATGCATGCAACAAAATTTATTCTGCACATGCTTGGGAAAAATTAGGTGGAACATTGCTCACTGCATGTGGGGAAATGCAGGGCAAAGAGTGTAATCGGTCTCCCTTTGCACGTGTTCCTTGTTGGCAAAAGCAGAGAGTGGTGGTTCTGCTTTGTACCACCTGATTCTGACATCAAGGAGTTAGGAAATTTCTTTTCTCTGTGTACATTGCCTGCATAAGATAGTGAAAAGGGGGAACAAGTTTATTGCAAAATATCCTTTATTACAAGAACATCCTCCCCCCATCTTTTCATTGCACTACCTGCCCCACCAAAACGGATTCATCCCCTCCTCTCCTCCACCCTGTCAGCTACTTCCAGGGCCTGGAATCCCCTCCTAAAAGGAGGTGGGAAATCATCTTGGTATCCCCAACAGCAGGGCTGTTCCCTCCCATTTCTTGTCCTGAAAGGATCCCATTCCTACATCGACAGCATGAGTGGTTTGAAGTTTGGAAGTAGGGCCAACTAGCAGGAAATAAAAATTTAAAAAAGCAATGTTTTTTCTTAAAATAAAAGCCCCTCATTATTCAAAACTTCTCACCATGTAAATGTGGAGCTAGCTGGGATTAACACTACATTTTAATAACGTGCTTCTCAATCCTGATGAGAGAGGGGCTGCAGAAAGGTTGGTGGAAACATCTCGAAGTTCCATTGCAGGTGCTGTCTCTCCCATTCTTCAGTCCTTCACCCTTTATAGATGAAGGTCTCAAAGTGAGAGTGATTTTCATCCCCAGCTGCTTCTGGATTCCCGGCTGGTACTAATGACCACATGCTTTGTTTTTTGTTGCCTCTGAAAAATGACTGTGACTGTTTTCCTGGGATACTGACCCTACTACCTATGCCTTTGTGACTCTTTGAATGAATGGATGAATGAATGAATGCAGTGTGCTCTACGTAGGACCTGTTGCACAAAGCAGTTGCCCATCTGCTGTGGGTAGCATTAGTCAGAGGGAGGATGTTAGTTCTTCTAGGCTACAGAGGTTTCTTTTCTCCTTCACCTGATCAGATGTGCGAAAAGCTTTGTATTACAATCAGGCAAGAATATCGGCAAAGATTTGTGTGTCATTTTAAAGGTATGTTCATGTGTGTAGACACCTCTTATGACAGGTGCATTTTATATATTTAATTTTAGGATATTTACAGATATTAAGTTTTAATACTGCAACAAAATTTCTTCAGTAAGTAGCAGTCAGGCAAAAACAGTCACAACAGAGCTCAGGAAAAATGTCCCTACATCTTAACTAATAGCAACCATCACATAAAGCAAACAGATCTCTCAATTATTGCTCATCAGATAGACCAGGGAGGAAGAAATAAGGAAAGAGAAGGCTAAAAACAGATCATAGTACAGCTATTACACCAGCACAGAGCCTGGTCTGTATGCCTGGGTCAACTAAATAAGCTTTAGTTCTATCTTGGTCATAATCAGGCCAGCTGTAGATGGACTTCAACTAGTCATCTAAAATATTTAAAACAGAACCATTTAAACTGGTGCCAGCCCCTAACACAGCCACCCCTAAACTAGTTTGGCTTGTGTTGAACCATTTCAATAATGATTAAACAGGTTTAAGGATGTCTCACATTAGAGGTTTGCAACAGTTTGACTAGATCAATTTGAAATCAATTTTGTTAAATCAGTTCTACTTTTCTAGTATAGATAAGTCTCTCACACCAGGGTGAAGTGGATGTCACACATCACTACAGCACAATAGTAGCATTTACACCCCCTGTGTTAACTGGATGAGATGTGAGGTAATGGAAAATCAGGTCCATTCACTTCCATACTGTGGTATGAGTCAAACCCCTCCTCTTCAACCTACACTTGAGGCTTTGTCTTCACTGACAAAGAGGTGTGGTTTCTCAACATAAAATCTGAGTGGAGACAAGGTGTGATCATTAGGGGAATTTATGTACAATTTAGGAATTCAGGGTGATCCTGGATACTCTGGAAATGTGTCTATATCCGACTACAAATTTCATTTTGAATATGAGACTTGGTTACCTTCTCTGCTGTCTTTTGTCTCCATATTGAGATAAAACCCACAGGAGTGGCCAGGATTCTTTTACCTGGAATAGAACTAACAGTATAGGGTTGTTAAATTTTGATGAATGTCATTCAGATGGAGCCCCCCTGGATAAAGAGATGGCTATTGCCCAGAGCAAACCAGGTTTTCAAGTCTTAACTATTGAGGGATGGTAATTAAGCAAGAGGACATTTGGTGGGGGACTCTGATCACCTGCTGGGGCTGATCTGTGAGTCACCTGACAAAGAGGTCTGGAGGTTATAAAAGAGAGGCTCTGTCACCAGCTATTTTAGAGACAGAAGTACAGGAAGATGTGACCAGAAAGATTGGCTGTTCCAGAGGAGAAGCCATGTGCAAGAAGGCAGAAGAGAGGAACAGAGGGGTCTACTTTCATGTGCAGAAATCATGTGCAGGAGGTGGGATCCTGGAACCCTTAGAGGACTCTGACTTAAGCCCCAAGAATGCTCAAGAGCAGTAAAGAAAATGAGGCAGGGAAATGCCTACTGGTGTTATTGTTTTATCTAGATCTGTGTATTTCTTACGCTAGCCCATGTAAAAAGTGGCTGGTTTGGAGGAGCCCTTACAAAACCAATGTGTCTGTTACGTGCTTCCGCTATCAAGTGTCCCTGAAGAGGTGAACTGTAAACCCAGAGCACCCATAAGGTTAGAGCTCCAAGAAAGGGTGTGATTAAGCTACTGGGGAGTCTGGGTGTCAGCACTGGTCCTGGGGTCCCATTTCCCCGAAGGAGTAACAGACAGGGAGCCTACCCCTAGAAACTGTGCCAGGCAGGCCAAGGGGAGAGAGACGGGTCTATAGCCTATTTAGAGCAAGGGAAGCTTAAGAGCACATGGGTCTTGTGTATTGAGACTCAAACATAGCAGCCTGGTGAATATCCAGCTAGGACTATGTGGCATAAAGCACTGATAGTTTTTATTTGGGTGTAGCTAGTTGAGGTCAACCCTATATCTCCCACTAGGGGTTGACTTCGACTTGTTACACTGAGATAAAAGCTACAGTGCCTTGTATCCACTGGGATTTTACATCAAGATGTGTAAGTAAGACACGAGAAGTCATTCTGTACGACTCCGTGCTGATTAGGCCTCAGCTGGAGTATTGTGTCCAGTTCTGGGCACCACATTTCAGGAAGGATGTGAACAAATTGGAGAAAGTCCAGAGAAGAGCAACAAAAAGGATTAAAGGTCTAGAAAACATGACCTAAGAGGGAATGTATCTATTGGGTTTCTGAGAACTGGGCGGGCTAGATAGCTAGGAGTTAACTACCTAGGTAAAAACATATCTTTTTTGCACTGATGACATAGCCTGAATGTCTAGAATTCTTCCCCTAAAGTTACCTGCAGAGACATTTTTATCTTTGAATAAGCTACACAAAGTTTATCAGCACAATGCAGTATCTGTAATGGGTTATAAAGCTACCCAGCAAACTGAACAAAGTGTACAGGTTATTAGGATGCCATGCCTAACTACAGATGTAATCATAATACTATTAAATAACATTTGTGTTGGTCTAACTGTGCCCTTATAGGGACAAACTTCACAATGAACTCCTTTTATCAGAACCCAGAATGCATTCCATATGGATAGCAATATCTCCAGAGTGTATGAGAGTCTCTGAAATAAACGAAAATAGGTAATATCGTTAATATATGTCATTACATCCTGTCCATATCTAAATTCATTTCAGCTGCTGTTCCTCTTCTTTCTCTTATGAAAATCTCCACTCTTATGGTTTTGACGATGTCAATGTGCCTGTCCTGCCAAGTTCAGCCACTGAAAAGACATTTCCAAAAACCCTGGGAGAACAGCCTGTATCTCAAAGTGACTTCTTAACTGAAGTGAAACCTTTTTTTTTTCATTTTAAAAACAAAACAGCATGATTCAGATAGATTCCAGTCACCCATTCTGGGGCCTCAATCCTGCCCTTTGACCTGGGACATGTAGACTAGTATGTTTCATCCCCTGACTTCAGTCACCCATCAGTTATAACGCAACCGGGGTTGCGGTTAAAGTGAATTCTAGACTCCAAGTGAGCTACATAACAACCCATTTTGGAGTCCACGTGCACATTATTTCTGTTCTGCTCAACGTCACACACAAGCTCTACACTCAAACACACTTTTCTCCCTTGTTTAGCAAGGAAGAGGTTTCCAGAGATTTGGTTGGAACCAAGGAACTCTGCACAACCTAATGTACCATGTGGAGAAGGCTACTGCAAACTTCAGCATTTCCTGAAAGACTGGGGGCTAGATTCTGCATCGCCCTGAATAGTCATTTACATCTGAGTGAAAGAATTGCTCTCTCCCAGGTCTGACTACCAAAAGGAGGCCTCCAGACAACTCTCCAATACCAAATTCTACAGGCCACTTCCCTCAGATCCCACTGAGGAATACACTAAGAAACTGCACCATCTACTCAAGACACTCCTTACACTAACACTGGAACAAATCAACATACCCTTAGAGCCACGACCAGGGTTATTCTATCTACTACCCAAGATCCACAAACCCGGAAATCCTGACGGCCCCACATTCTCAGGCATTGACTACTCACTGAAGGATTGCTCTGACTATGGTGACCCTCTCCTACTCAGACCGTATGCCACCAGCAGCCCAGCTTCTTCGCGACACCACTGATTTCCTGAGGAACTACATATGCATGGTCACCCTCCCAGAAAAACACCAAATCCTAAGCTACCATGGATGAGAGGCGCCTACACAAGGCATTCCCCACACAGATGAATACACAGCTGTCAGGAACATAATCCCTGATATGCCACAGCACAACTGCGCTGAGACTTCTGTGCCTTTATACTCATACACAACTATTTCAAATTTAATGATGACAATATATATCTTCCAGATCAGTGCACTGCTATGGGCACCGCGAGGCCCACAAATATGCCAATATTTTTATGGCGACTGAACAACACTTCTCAGCTCATGCGTTTCCACTCCGCCCCTTCTTCTAACGCACGCTACATTGATGCCTTTCCATCATCTGGAACCCTGGAAGGAGAGCCTGGAAAAAATTCCACCACGATTCAACAACTTCAAAACCCCACCACAACTCGGCCTTGGACCAATCTACCATGGGCGGTCCACTTCCCTAGACAGCCCACAGTGCAAATAAGCTGATGGTCCCCTTAACACACTCTATATCGAAACACTACCAACCGCTGCTGCCCTACCTTCATAGCCTCCAGCCTCCATCCCGGGCGGCATGAACCGATCCTTGTCTACAATAGCAAGCATGAGGTTACAACCGAATCTGCCCTAACCCTCAGACAGGACAACACCTACAAAATCTCACAAGCATTCTCAAATACAATACCGACGAGGAAATAAGGAAACAGTTAACAGAGCAGACGTGTACCAGAAGCCTCGCACTGCAAAGACAACCAAGAAAGAAACCAACGACTCTACTGGCTACATACAGCCCCAGCAAAACCCTCCAATGCATCATCAGGATCTACAACCCATCCTGCAATGATCCACTTTCACAGGCCTTGGGTGGCAGACCAATCCTTGCCCACAGAGCAACCTGCCAACCTGAAATGTATTCTCACCAGCAACTGGCACACCGCACCATAGTAACTCTACCTCAGGAACCAATCCATGCAACAAACCTCGATAGCCAACTCTGCCCACATATCTACACCAGCGCAGACCATCACAGGACCTAACCAGATCAGCCACACCATCACCAGTTCATTCACCTGCATGTCCCACCAATGTAATATATGCCATCATATGCCGCAATGCCCTCTGCTATGTACATCAGCCAACTGGACAGCTCTCTACGGAAAAGGATAAATGGACACAAATCAGATATCAGGAATGGCATATACAAAAACCTGTAGGAGAGCACTTCAACATCCCTGGCCAACACTATAGCAGACCTTAAGGTGGCCATCCTGCAGCAAAAAACTTCAGGACCAGACTTCAAAAAGAAACTACTGAGCTTCAGTTCATCTGCAAATTTGAACACATCAGCTCAGGGTTGAACAAAGACTGTGAATGGCTTGCCAACTACGAAGCAGTTTCTCCTCTTGGTTTTCACACCTCAGGGCTAGAACAGGGCCTCACCCTCCCTGATTGAACTAATCTCGTTATTTATAGCTTGCTTGCTAGCATATATGTGCCTGCCCCTGGAAATTTCCACTACCTGCGTCTGATGAAGTGGGTATTCACCCACGAAAGCTCATGCTCCAAAACGTCTGTTAGTCTATAAGGTGCCACAGGATTCTCTGCTGCTTTCTCTCCCAGCACTGCTGCTGTGACTACACAAGCCAGGGGCTTTAACCAGGGTCAACTCCAGGCACCAGAGCAGCAAGCATGTGCTTGGGGTGGCAAGTCGCAGGGGGCAGCCTGTCAGTCGCTGTGAGGGCGGCAGGCAGGTGGCTTTCGGGGGCGCGCCTGCTGGATGTCTGACTGTCTCGTGGCTTTGGCAGCAATTCGGTGGCAGGGATGCTGATGGCACAGCACCGGTGGACCTCCCGCAGGCATGCTGCCGAATCCGCGTGACCAGCCGACCTCCCTTAGGTGCGCTGCCGAAAGCCACTTGCCTGCCGTGCTTGGGCAGCAAAAAACAAAGATCCACTCCTGCCTTTAGTGTTGCCAGTGAAGACGTGCCCTGATGGACGATCTCCACTCATTGATATATTTTGCTTTCCACAACCAAATCTCTGTACAAATTTTCATGAGTGATGTACCTGAGTATTTGGATTCTAATATCTAAACCGTATCGTTAAATCTATTCACCTAATTTGGGTTATCACTGATTATATACTCTATGTGTGATATGACTTTTAAAAAACTAACTTTGTATTTGTGGATAATCTAAGCACCGTACCCAGATGTACACACACTCTTTCCCCAACCTATGTATTATATCTTTTTTTTTAACATTAACTTTAATAAAATTTTTATTAAACCAACTTCTGTTGGTGAGAGAGAGAAGCTTTCAAGCCACATGGAGCTCTCCCTCAGGTCTGGAAAAGGAACTCCCAGCACCACAGCAAAATGCAAAGTGGAACAGATTGTTTAGAGTAAGTAGTTAACACGTATTGAAAGGGACAGTTCAAGGTTAGTGGGTTACAAATTGTTGTAACATACCTACAAATCATGGACTGAACTGAGACATTGGATCTGTGGCTTATCATTGCAACAATCTGTAACCCACTAACCCCCTCTTTTTGTCCTATGACTGCAGAAGTGTTAACAGTTCACTCTACCTTGAATGGTCCCTTACAATATATGCTAACTACTTATGCTAAACAATCTGTTCCACCTTACATTTTGCTGTTAGGCTGGGAGTTTCTTTCCCAGACAAGAAGAAGAGCTCTGTGTGGTAGAAAGCTTGTCTCTCTCTCTCTCTCTCTCACTAGCAGAAGTTGGTCTAATAGATATGATCTTATCCACCTTGTCTCTTTCATATCCTGCGACCTGCACAGCTACAGCTATACCGTATACATCAGATGGAGCTCATCAGTTACTTAAGCAGAATACGTGATTTTGTAGGGTGAGAAACTGTTATAAATGACCAGACCAGATAGTGTGTGAATCTGTTTTCTGGCCTTCTTGCGCTGTTTTCCCTGTATGGGGAATTATGTCCTAATTTAGAGTAAACCACAGTAGGCCAAAAGAAAATAAAGTCTTTTCCCCTGTGTCTTTAAAAATGATTAAATTCAAAGTCATACAATATGCCCTAAAACTAACTTGTCTTTAAATGTAATAGGAAAAGACATCACCTTCTAAAGGAACAGGGAGAAGTGACCCAGTGCCAATCAGAAATGAGCTGTCTGATCCTGCTCCTGATCCAGTCAATAGGATTTTTTTCCCATCAATCAGTGTCACTGAGAACAGGATCAGGCCCTAGTGTTATACTTTCTCAGGTTCTAATAAGCTTTGTGTCACTAGGTTTTTGAAGTAGGCCAACATGCAGTGCTGATCAAACTCCCTGACAAAGCTCCAAGGAGGCTAGAAAGCCAAGAGAAACTCCACAATGTTTGAGATAATAGCAGCATTATTCTTGCAATAACTTTAAGTGGAACTATACTGAGCCAAATTCACATCCATCTGCAACCTAGGCCCATTGTGCTCAAGGCAGGATTAATGCCGCAGGACGGGAGGTGGAGTATAACCCTTTACATGGAGTTAATGCCTAGTCTTTCCCCTTTCCCTCCTGCTATGTCCCTATGCCACTACTCTCCCCCTCATCACCTCCCACTTCCTCCTACTTCTAATACTCCAATCTAGAGCTGGACATAATTTTTAATCAAAACTTTTTTTTGGTAAAGAAAAAAAAATGACACTGAACATTTTCTCGAATTCGCATCCATTTAATCCATTTGTTTTGAAAAAAAATCAAATACAAAAAGGCCATCTAAAATGTTTTGTTTTGATGTCTTTGAAAAGAAATGTAATGAATTTTCAATTCAAAGTTTTCTTTAATTGTATTTTAAATATTTTAAAACATGAAAAAATGCACATTTTAAATCATTAAAAAACAATCTTTTTTGGATTTTTCAAAATTGCCAGAGAATTGAAAAATCTGTTATTTGAACAGCTTTACCCCCATCTCCTCTTCCTCCTACCAGCTCAATTCCTCATTGTAAGAGTTCCCACGGGTCCACCTCACCCAAAATAAAAATATTTTAAAATACCTTAGTGTGTAAACAGTTAAAGCAAAAGTATAAATCTGTGGGTATATAGAGCAAATCCACAATGACATAACACATCTGTGTAACTGTTTGACCTTCCTTTGTAGGTCCTGGTCCTCACTCTATTGTTTATTCTTATCACTTGTATCTCATCTAAATTTTAGGTCAGAAGCCATTTGGAGAGGGACTAGGGGTAATTTTTTTAAGTGTTTAAGTGACTTTAGTACCTAAGTAATATAAGGTTTCTTGTTAATTCTAATGTCTTTTAAAATAATATGTATTTAAATATATACATATGTAAAGGACTTATGTCACTTTTGGGCACTGTAAAATAATTATTAATAAATTAATACTGACCAATCAAAGCATGGAAATGCATAACGGAGTAATATTGCAGCAGAGCTATGTACATTTCTCAGAAATAACATGTATTTTGTAATAAACTGGGTGAGTGAAATCATGTTGTTTCCACAATGATTTGTTCGGTTAGAAATAGAAAAGAACCAAAGGTTGTGCTTTTTTGAGCATAAGTCCCACCTTTCATGCACGCACATAACTCAGAACAAATGGGAATTATTTGCAGACCTATACAGCAAAATAAACCCTCTGATCTGTAAAGTTAACAAAAAAACCTTAGACATCCAACAGAATCATAATGTGCCATCTGTCACTTAAAATACTGTGAATACCTATGCCCATGTTACAATACTCAATGTAAAATCAAGCGTATGCATTTACAAGAATTATATTAGAGGAGTAAAAACAACTCCCTTAAATTCAATGGACCAAATGCGAAGGTCCAACATCCTTACTACGTGTTTACTCAAACAAACTTCCATTGACTTTGAGGGCAGTTTGCCTGATCAAGGACTGAGTAAAAACTGAGCACAAACCTCAGGATATAGCTTTGCATAATTAAAAATAAAGCACATAACAAAGCAGTAATCTGAACTGTTACAAAATATCTCTGCAACTCAGCTGTTCTCAGGATATGTTGTTTGACTCTAATAGGAACTGCTTCTTCAAATGATTTATATCCAAAAGATTTATATATCTTACCTGACTCCTCATCCACATCCGATAATCTGAAGCTGTGCCGTCTGACTGACCACAAATTTTCTGCAAGTAGTTCAATAGTAAACGTGCACACTGTATTGCAACACCTACTTCCTTCTTCATATTTTTGACTTTTTGACACATAAATCGCAACTCGGTAATATGTCTAAAATGATAAAAATTGTTTTCTCCCCAGAAATAAAATAAAAAATCCTTTTTCTAAAGTAAATATATTCGTTACTTTATGGTGCATTGGGATGCCAATACTAGCCCTGGCGTATGACAAATACTTGATTCTTTATGAAAGAGATCTTTCTCCTCTGTGGATTTTGTAATACCGAGGTGCTCCCCATTCTTTTTTTATCTTGTATGAAAACTGTGGAGAGGTTTTAGTGTACTGGGTGTAGTCAAATCAGAAAAGGAACCACATATTTCTGCTTTTGAAAAATCTTTCAGAGTTCAGATATGTTTCTATCATTCTTCTAAAATGGCCTTTTTGTGCAGTGAAAAACTCTATGAAAAAATCTGCAAAGTTGCTACCGTCTTCTCCTTCAAATTGTTCCTCAAGACTCATTTTTACTACAGCACATACAAAGCAACAGCGACTGACATCAACTAGGTAAGTGGAGCACTAAGTAGTGTGCTTGTTACATGTAGAGCTGGTTGGAAAATAGAATTTCTATTCTTCAGAATATGCCAAGATTTTGATTTTTTTTAATTCAAATCAGAACAAAACCAAAAAAACCCAATTTTTGCTACAAAACAGAATTTTCTAAGAAGTGGTTTTGTTTCAATCAGAATCATTTGTTTTGATAACACTGAAAGATTTTGTTCTAATTTTTACTTTATAATATATATATTTTTCAAATTACCAAAAAGTCATTTCAAAATGAAAAATTGAAATCTGCTGCTTCAATAACCTGAAAGTGGGACATCTGGTTTTGATTTTTTAAAAAGAAAACTTTGCCAAAATTGAGGATAACTTTTTAAGACTATAGTATGGAGTGGTGCTAGAGTTATATGGGTTAAAGGTTGTAGAAGAGATGGGTTTCAGGAGGGATTTCAATAAAGTGAGGGGTGACATGGGAAGCTAATATTTACCCATTTCTCTGTCTCATTAAGCCAGAGGCTTTGCCGATATTAGAAAAATTGTAACAGACTAACTAAATGGATCTAGTTAAACTGATGGAATCCTCTAACGTAGATGCACTTAAACCATTTAAACCTTGCTTAAATCAATTTGGTTAAGCTGGTAATTTACTGATGCAAGCTACACTGGTTTAAGTTGGTTGAAGTGCATGTTTAACTTCACATAAGTGTGTCTGTATTAGGGGCTTGCATTGCTGGTCAACATAAAATCCATTTAGTTAAACTGGTGGGCTTTAAAAAAAGTAGACTATGCCAGAGAAACCCCAGAAAAACATCAAAAGAGAGACCGTTTATCTGACTTCCCCTCCACCCCATTTCATTATTCATCTTTGCAGGAAGTTCTGTTTCAGCAGTTGCTAAGTAAACGTCACAGAAGAGTGATGTAAGTTGTTTGTTTCTTAGCCTACCTATACCACACACTTTTGCCCAGAGTGACCAAGTGTCAAAATAACATACTAAACTGAGCTATGCTGATAGCAATTCCTCCTGTAAAAGATCAAGTACTTCCTGCTGTCTTGTAAAAACAGCATTTTAATAACAAAAACAGGATTTAGTGATGTGCAGGGAGAGGTCAGAGCATTATAGATTCATAGTTGAAGGCCAGAAGGAACCTTTATGATCTAGCCTGACCTCCTGTATAACACAGCCCACAGAATTTCATGCAGCAACTCCTGCTTTGAGCCCATAACTTCTGGATGAGCTAGAGCACATCTTTTAGAAAGACATTAGTAATGGCTCTTCTCGCTCTATTGTGTTCAGCATGGAGTCTCTGTAGAACTGGCTAGGAAAGGTTCCATGCAGCAGTCAGCTTGCAGTAGAATGGGCCAATCAGATGCAAAAGTCTCTTTCCTTTGCCCTTCATACTTGTTAGTTTGAACAGCAGTAAATACCACAACATCTGCTATGCAGAACCCAATTAATGTCTCTAAGAAGCAGAACTAGTCACAAGGACATTAGTCCAAATGATAGATTTTTGCAGCTAGCAACAAATGAATCTGACTCATTAGTTATTTTTATTACGGTAGCATCTAGGAACTCTAGTCATGGACCAGGACTCTGTTATGCTAGGCACTGTACAAACGCCGAACAAAAAAAACAGCCCCTGCCCCCAAGACTTTAAAATCTGACTATAAAACAAGACATAACAGATGGATACAGACAGATCAGGGAGGACCAGGAAACAATGAAACCATATTGGTCAGGTGATGGTTTCAGCACATGAACAGGCTAACGATTGTCAAGTTTTTGTATAGGCAAATCCTGCAATGAGCACCCCCTGGGTGCAGAAGCCCCTTTCCCTCCAGAGTTCATTGCACCACTGGGGTCTCACTGTGTCACTTCTTGTGAAAGTGTGACCTGTTTCTCTGTTTATGATTGTATTCTTTGTACTCAGTTCCATTCTCACGCTTTCTATGAGTAAGTACGGTACTTGGAGGATGCTTTTCATGAAAATTACTCCATGTCATTTATTTTTTGTTGCACATGCCTCAGACCAGAGCGTTTTGGTCAGTAAAAAAAAAAAGCCAGGGATCAACTGTGGTTATTTAAAATCTGTGTACTGGTGGGCCCTAGAGATGGAACAGCATTTGTACTGTCCCTGCAGTGGTCATGTATGAGAGAAAGCCAGTACTGATACAACCATTCTGTGAATCATCATTCTAGTTTTGGATAATTTTCACTGGTGGGTGAAACTGAGTAGCCTCTATTTCCTACCTTCGGTTGAAGCGCCAAATACGTGTTCAGTTTTAATTTGATCATATTCACTCTTCTCGAAAACAGAGGGCTACCCTTAACTTTTTGACAGCTTGACACATACCGCTGTGTGTGCTTATTTGAATAGTAAGCATTTTTCTTCCTACGTAAGTATCTAGCTTTACTGGTTTTTTAAATTGTGTTTGTTCTAGCTCATTAAAGACTCTTCCTCTCAAGAAATAGAAGGAAATAAATTTGTAGAAGCAGAAGAAAGAGGGCCCTGAGTCTGTAGTGGCTTGTTTAAAATGATTATATAATTCCATAAAAGGAAACTCAGGAGAAAAATCAGCATTGCTACAAGAGACAGCACGAGATACACCACTGATCTGAGATACTTAAGGGGAAGAATTATTTAGTTTTGGTCCCAATGTCAGTATATAAGGAAAACTCATCTGTACTCAGAATACACACTGGAAGCCATTTATGGGGAGTCACACTCTCAGTATTCATTGTTTGCAATACAAGTGGAATTTGTATGTCATGTAAGTGTAGTAGATGATAATGGGCTTCAAAATGTTCCCTTACTACATATGTTGCTGTCCCCTTGGAAGAGCAGAGGATGAGCAATGAGACCTGATGGGGGGGATCTAAAAGCAAAATTTTGCCTATTGATAGCTGTAGCCCAGCCAGGTTACTATTTTTAAGAGTATGTGAAACAAAAGTTCTGATCCATATATTTGCCCCATAACAATACACTGTCTTGATGAGATGAGGAGGATACATTAGTGTTCTAAAAAGAAACAACAGCCTTCTAAAAGAAATGGGTGCTAAGAGACCTCTGGATGAAAGGTGCAATCAGCACAAAGAAAACAGAGAGGAACTGATTGTGGCCTATTGCCATCGGACCACATTGGGTGTGTGTGTGTGAAAATGAATGTTGTCAGCTAGGTCTCCAGAATGCATTGTACCTCAGGCAAACATAATACCTTCAAACGCTCCTGTGAGTGTGGCTGCTGAGCCTCTCTCAGAGAGGATATAGTCTGCACCCAGACAGCTCATTGTGGAGCATAGCCCCAACTTTAGCCGCTTCCTCTGAAGAGGCTATAAACAGCAGAAGCCCTAATCTGGCTGGGGTTTTGCGTTCTGAGAACAAGGACTCTAGGGGGTATGTGTACACTGCAATTAGACACCTGTGTATGGCATGTGCCACCTGAATCAGGCTGGCAGGGCCCAGGCTGTGGGGCTGTTAATTGCAGTGTAGACATTTGGGCACAGACTGGAGCCCATGCTCTGGGACCTTCCCATCTCACAGGGTTCTAGAGCCCAGGCTTCAACCCAAGCCCTAACATTTACACCACAATTAAACAGCCCCTTAGTCTGAATCCCAGGAGCCCGAGTCAGCTGGGGCAGGGCAGTCACAGGTGTCTAATTGCAGTGTACACATACCTCGTGTGTGCTCTCCTTCTAAGCAAGGATCTGAGGAGGGAGAAGAGCCTTCTTGTGTCCTGTCCTGCCCTATGCAACCATGCAGAATTAGGCGCAGTCTGGTGCAGAATGTTTTCTATAATGGTCACATCTGACTGCTACTACAGAGAAGTATGTCATTAGTCTTATAGAGCTTTGCACCCGATGTTACAGACATAAAAGTCATTTTTTTTAATGTTGTCTCTAATTTTGGATGCCTAAGTCAAGACACCCGGGGCTTGATTTTTTAGAGGAGCTGAAAACACACAATTCCAATCAAAATTGCTAGAAGCTGTGGTACTCAGCACCATGAAAATCAGACACTGTATATCTCCAGTTAGGGGCCTCCATTTTGGAGTGCCCCAAAATAGTGTGCAGCTGAGATTTTTTTGTTGTATGCTATAAAAATATATATTGAGAGCACATATGCATTCACAATAACTATACATTTGAAGCACTTAATCAATAGTAATAATAATTCCTCACTCTTACACAGTACTTTTCATCAGCAGATCTCAAAGCCTTTTACAAAGGAGGTAAGCATCACTATTCTCGTTTTACAGATGGGGAAACTGAGGCATCAAGGTACTTTATAATGTACTTGATAAAAAGACAAAATAATAAAAAGTGAACAGCATAAAACAAATATCTAACTAAGGCACTCTCCCCATTACAAATGTAGCTGAGTACCTTACAATCTTTAATATTTTCATCCTCACAACACGCTCCTAAGACAGAGAAGTATTACAATTCCCATTTTACAGACAGGGAACTGAGGCACAGAGAGACTTAGTATCTTGCTTAAGCTCACACGGGAAGTCTTTGGCAGAGTTGGGACTCAAACATGAGTCTCAGACTAGCACCCTAATTGCTGCATGTGGCTGACCCTTCTAATGTGTGGAGTGCAGTGGTGTACAGGGCTTTTTTGCCCTTTAATTGTGTGATGACTGGTGTGTGTTGTCTTCAGTTAAAGCAAAAGTCTGTAGTCACACAACAGTATGAACTTGTTAGTACTATGTAATACATATTTGTAGAATGGACTGATTTGAGAAAAGTTGTTCTATCTGCTATTTGTATGACGTCATGCAGATAACAAGGCCACCTACCCCTAATTATAAACCATTATTTATGTTATCTGCTCAGCGGAAGATATAAGTCTAAGCACACATCACACAGCTGGAAATATCTTCTTACTATCACTGAATACAGTGACAATACATATAAGGTATTTAAAATAGTAGTGACTCTTAGTAGGAGGACCATAGAATGTCTTGTATGAATATATCATGTGAATAACAAAGTACAGACATGTACTCTCATGTAACCCCTACATATAACTATGAATTACTGAATTTCTAATGCAGCTCTCCTCTGAGCTATATTGCAGAAAAACAGTCACAGTAATCAGCAGATAGTTGAAACATTTCTACTTCCCCTCAGAATATGTGTCTGATGTGTTCAATATGCTGTTGCTACGCTCCTGACTGTCACAGTTGCATGCATCACAACATGCCAAATCTTTCCTGTGGCATTTGAATCTCTTTGTTGCACAGGTTACACAGGCAGGCCATGCTGCACAAATGTGAGGATGGCTTCTGGAGCAGGTGACAGCAACATTGTTTAGAAACAAGTTGTCCTATCACCCATCCATTACTGGCAGAGGGTACTTGATGATACTGGCCTGTTGCATGAGTCCATATGGGTGACTGATAATTTGCATATTTTGGGAGCTGCATGAAGGAGGCCATTGTTGGTGGCAGTTTCTCACTTGTTTTGTTCTTCTTAGCAAACAACTCATAGCACACATTTATCCAGAGGTTCTTGCTTCTTACCACAGTACAAAAAAGTAACCAGTGAGACAAGGGATGCCGATTCTGAAAAAGCTGCAATTGTGTTGGGCTGCAGTTTCCTATCTTCAAATCTTGCTAGTGATATGTTAGGGTCTGGAGTGTGGTGAGTGCGAGTACTATGCAGAAAATGTTTTGTTAGCCAGCGAGATATGCCTACTGGGAGGGGAACAGGGAGGGAAGAGGACACTCTTTCTGCATATGGTGATGTCATGTGGCTAACTGGGAACGTTGCGCCACTGCAATATCATCCACCCCCTGAGCTGAATCAGAGGCATAACTGACAGTCTCAGGATCACCAGGTGCCACCAGTAAAATACCGCTGAACTTTTGGGGAAAAGAGAAGGAAGTTGTGATGATGGGGGTGTGTGTGTGTGTATTGCCTTCCCGCTTCCCCTGCTTATTGCTTCCCGTTCCCTGTTCATTTCCTGGGCCCTGCTCCCTGAACTCAGAGTTCCAGTTCCTGTGTGTATGTGCACATAGCGCTGGGTGTATGCAGTTATCAGGACCTGCTGCTACATACCTGCCATTTGGACTGTGATGATGTTTTGTTCAGACTGTTGCTGACTTTACTGGTTCATGGTTGTTATGTGTGTTGACTCCACCTATCTGTGTGTCTTGCTTCAATGTCCTTGTGTTTTGTGATGGCTGTTCTGGGGTGCCTCGAAGTGTAACAAGTTGGAAATACTTGCATAACTTATTCCTACAAGGGCCCAACTTTGCTCTCAGGCAGTCAGTGAGACAACTCAGAGACATCTCCATATTAATCTCAAGGCTTTACTGTTGCCTGCCATCCTGGATTTTCTTGCAATAATATGATCTTTCATTACCCAACCAATGCTAACAGGAGATTCCTGGATCCGGGAATGACTCAAATACTATGAACTTGTGTTTCAGGGTAATGACTTCTTAATACAGTGTGATTTATTTTCTGACATGC
Source organism: Chelonoidis abingdonii (assembly GCF_003597395.2). Classification (NCBI taxonomy): domain Eukaryota; kingdom Metazoa; phylum Chordata; order Testudines; family Testudinidae; genus Chelonoidis; species Chelonoidis abingdonii. Next base: position 244,460,688 of record NC_133769.1, on the reverse strand, counting down.
TCACACAATCTTGCAAAGTTGTTACGGATGAGTTTTCCCACTGAGATATTCACAACGGTAGGAATCAAGAAGTCCATTTTCAAAGAGGGTGCAGCACACGTTGCCTTATTAAATATTCCAGGAGTGCTGAAGAATGAGGTGATTCTCTGAAATTATCCCATTATGCAATTATGCTCCCTTGCACCGGCCTCAACTTAATAATGATAGAGCCTAGGAAGACTACAGAGCTTAGGTGGTCCAACAGCTGTGAAGGGTTTTTTATAGGTGAACCAAGAATATAAGCAGTTCATTTAGTTTAATAAGTTTTTATGTGTTTTTTTCCTTTCCTCACTTTGCCCACAATAGCATAAAAGGTCACACTTTCCAGTTACAAACTGACATTACCAAAATAAAGTTGTCTGGCTCATATATACTGTGTTCATCACCTGTTTATCTAAGTAACTTTTGGCTACAAGGTACGCCACAAGCTAAATTTAATAATAAGAAAATAATTCACACAGACAGGAGGTGTTAAAGAGGCCCATAACACATGTTGTTTTTGCTCATCTGAACTTTGAATGCTCAACGTATAACAACTCTGAGCTCACACAAGTTCAATTTTCTTTCTATCTATCTAGGTTATTCTACGGCACTTATGTTGGTATTCGAGTGCCTATTTAAATGTATCCTTTAGGGAGAGATATATTGCTTTCTTTACCCATAATTATTTTATAAATGAATATATCTAGTGCCTGGATAAATGATCTAGTGTAGCTGATTTACATTGATGAAAGGATCTCTGTGCATATGTTCCAGTCTTTGCTATGCAGAACCAAGGCAGTGGATACAATGGGCCATACTGTAACCTCTGTTTTAGGCTGAACTCCATTGACCTTTATGTGATGAGTGGGCGTATTCACTAGCATCGTAATGACGCATATGCATGGATTGACTTGTAACTGGAGGTGGTCACTAAATGAATAGAAAAGTTTAGTGGTGGTTTCTCTGAGTGTATGACAGGGTAAAACCCATTGATGGAGTCAAAAAAGTTGAAAGTTTCAGTATATAGGATTTTAAAGTAAGGATTGAGAAGAAACCTACCATCTCTTTTTTCACCATAAGCAAATTATTTTGTAATGTCCACTATCTACAATATATCAGGGGTCAGATTTTCTGGGCTGTTAAGGCAGCTTTGTGCTGGTCTCCCAAACAAAGCATCCCCAAAGCCTACAGTTGCAGTCAGTGGAGCATTTTCTTGACACAGAAGAGTTCTTTGGTGGCAATGAACCATTGTAGTAGCTCCTGCACCCCCTCCCCTCCTGGCCTCCAAGTATATCTAGGGGAAAACAGGTATGGCCAGGGCAGCCCAATGCCATAGGAATCCCCAGTAATTGGAATGTCTCCTGAGAGTCACCATTGAGGAAACCCTCATGCTGGAGATAGCTCAGTGGTTTGAGCATTAGCCTGCTAAACCTAGGGTTGTGAGCTCAATCCTTGAGGGGGCTATTTAGGGAACTGGGGTAAAAATCTGTCAGGGGATTAGTCCTGTTTTGAGCAGAGGGTTGGACTAGATGATGTCCTGAGGTCCCTTCCAACCCTGGTATTCTATGATCTGACTGATACTCAGGGGCACTACAATGATTGCCTAAAGACCCCCTTTCTCTCTCTTCCACTGGGCTTGTGCTCAGCACAGCTTGCAAGGCAGACAACATGCCCTCCAATATTCTAGTGAATCCATTGGAATAATGTCTGTCCTTCCAGAAAAGAACTAGCAGACCATAGAACCATCAGGAGGTGAGTCAGAGAGCTCAATTATAACAATATATGAAGAGTTGCACCACCTCAGTTGTCTTGCCTCAAACTATGCAGCAGTTCCACTATACAGACAAAAGTACCTGGAGCTACACTCCTGAGGACTTTAATAAATTATCACAATGAAGTAAATACAAAAAAATGAATCTTCTTAGCACACAAGCACCTTTTAAAAAAAGAGATATAAAGCCTACTGAGTATGTGAAGCCAAGGAGAGCTCACCAAAAGCTTATAGAGATATTAAGGGCTAACTTTTCAACATGTTACATACCATCTCAATTTATCTGCATAAGCTCTCATGGAACAATAGAAATCACAGACAGAATAGACCTAATAAGCAGGGCTGGCCAGAAACCAAGAATTATGTTTGGAAACATTTTGAGGTTTTAGAATGAGAACTTTAGAAATATTTTGTGGGGAAAAAAAAGCCACAAGGCAGAGTGAGTGAGTGACCTGCTCTAGAATAGCCAATAGCCTGGTAGTTAGGGTGCTCATATAGACTGTAGGGTCTCTTTTCTGCCTCAGGCAGAATCCCCTAATCTTTGGAGTATTGGCTATTCTGGTATCTCTCTCTCTCTCTCCTTTTTCACCTCACCAGAAGTTCTAACCTGGAACTGAGAAACTCTTCTGATGAGAAAGCATTTTGTCAAGACATTCCAAACCAGCTTTACTTAGGATTCCCCTACCAGTTCAGCTTTGGTCCCTACAATATATTTTGGTTATTGTTTCATCCAATCTAGCTTTAACTGGTTCAAGAAATGTGGCATCCATTACTTCCCTGGAAAGAGACTGTTCCAGTCCAAGGGATCTTGCTGACGTGAAGTTTTTTTCTGATACTCATCTCAGTTTTCTCCCTTTCTGAATTATGTCCATTGCTCATAGTTATGCTCCCTTGTACCAACTTAAATTATTATTCTCGTTCCTTGTCATAAGGGATGTATTACATGTTCAGGGCATTGTCAGGATAGAAATAGGTCAGCATAGTTTTAAAATAAAAACTGTGGATAAGTTCCATTCCAAACATGGAATTTCAGACAATTGAAACCCTTGACTAGGAAAAATCAGATTTTCCAGTGATGCTACAGGTTTTTCAGCATGAATATCCTAAGGGCCAGGGCTTATGTGGTCCTCCAGGGGATAGCAGGGAAAATGTGCCCTGGGATTGGTTCAGAGGGGAGATCTGACTTCAAGGGTCAGCTTTTTCCCCTGGTGCAAGTCAATTATTACCCTTGTTTTCCCATGGGTCTGTCTTTTCCATCACATGCCCACAGCAATGTGTTGTTCTTCGTTCAGACTCATTCTCACAGCACAATCTTGTCTCTTTTCCTGGCTCATATCAGATCTAATAAAGTCACTGCTTCTGTGGTTTTCAGAAGGTTCCTCTCTGCTGCAGAAATAAGTATCATTATGCACAGCCATTGGTTTCCTTTGTACTTCATTGAGTGTGATTCTGTGCTGAACAGGCTAGATCTCACTCTGCCATCTGGATTTGCTTTGCTTTCTCCTCAGGATATGGACAATACATTTTATTTGTTTTTAAATAAACCATACACCTGTGCCTACTACTACTTTGCAATGCCTCCACACAAATGAGGCTGGGGAACAAATTGCTTTATCTGCAGAGAGTAGGCTTCACTAACCTGCAGGTATCTCCCATCTCATGCTACACAAATACTAACGTACTTAGTTCTTTGCCTTAGTTTCCAGCTGTACCATTAAATGCCTTTGGTTCATAGAAAAGCGGTAGATATTGGCCCAATGAGTCTTTGCTGGTGAGTTATTGCTGACTGAAATGATTTACACAAGGTTTAAACCCAGAATCCAGGTGAAGTACTTGCAATGACTTTACCATCAAAGGAATTTTAGTTATATCAACAGAATGTAATGCAAGATAATAAAGCACATATTTGTTTGAGTATGGAGAAGAACTAAATTAATTTTTGCTCCTTTGTTGTTTTATTAGGTTTTGCAAGGAGACAAAGAATGGCTGGAAACAGAATTTGACCCTACAGCAAGCTAAAGATCATAAGTGAAAACAAAACTCTGTACACTGAGCTCTTGAGATGTTAGGTGAATATTCAGATTGTATGACCCAAATATAACATTAACTTCCTTTTTAGGACTTTTTATAAAATCAGTTCTTTGCATTATATATAGTGCCTTTTTTCTGAGGCTCTCTAACTACTTTAAAAAATAATACTTTGCCACATTCCTGAGAAGAAAGCAAGCATTACCTGACTTCTTTGCAAACAGGACAATGGAGGTACAGACTGGGTAGATCAGTGGTTCTCAAACTAGGGCTGCCACTTGTTCAGGAAAAGCCCCTGACTGGCCAGGCCAGTTTGTTTACCTGCTGCTTCCTCAGGTTCAGCTGATCACGGCTCCCACTAGCCGCAGTTTGCCGCTCCAGGCCAATGGGGGCTGCAGGAAGGGCGGCCAGCACGTCCCTTGGCCTGCGCCACTTTCCAGTGGCTGATATGATGTTCCAATATAATAGTCTGCTGCTAGTTTTGCATTATTCCACTCTTTTTAGTGAAACAATAATTTATTGCTTTTGTTTCAGAATAAGAAGAAATATGGGCCAATATTGAGAAATTCCAGAAAGGGCTGGTTATGGCCATGCTATGAATTATTTTCATAATTTGCTGAGTTCTTGTGTAAGAGCTTGAAGACCAAAGTTGCAACACTTCTATTCAAAGCCTTCATCGCAACATTGGCCATATTTTCAATTGACAAAGGGAAATGCTGACAAGTTCACGTGAAGAAATATACCCACTATAAACATAAAAAATATGCAAGAAGACTTCCGGGGCATAGCATTAGTCACTTTCCATATCAGCAGAGAGTTAGTTTACACTGACTGTTGTGGACTATATTAAAAGATACTCTTAATAAAGGGAAAAAAAATCTTACTTACCATACTAACGGATAATTCCCTGCATTGGACCCATGCTTTAGGGACCTGATCCTTTATCGGTGAAGCCAGTGGGAGTGTTGCCATTGATGTCAATGTTACATGATTAAAGTTTAGGTGACATGCACACTCTCAGCACATGAGCTTGGAATTTTTTTGCTAGTGATGTCAAATGGGAGGTATGCACTCTCTAGTTAACTCTCTGTGCCCTACTCTGAAAATATATATGGGCACAAGGCCCAGTGGCCACTCAGTTCCTTCCACTTATCTCACATAAAAACTCAAAAATATTTGGGAAGGCAATCACTGCCTAGTAGCAGATTTATTATCCTTACGTCTTTGCATATTGCCTTCACAGACCCACACTCCTAGGGTCAAATTCGCCAGCATGTGACGGCAGTCTCTGAAACCAAAGGAGGTAGGCTCCAGGAGTCTGAATTGAACAGTCATTGCTGGATTGCTCTCCTGAACTGAGTGACTGTTCAAGAAGCTAAATCTAGGGAATAATGCTGCATGATGAAGTATTGTGAGAACTCTAGCTTGCACCCTGCACGTATTGCTGTGATGGAAACATTTCTGAGACAGGCAGTAAAGGTTGCTTTGAATCTTGTAGAATGTGCTCCAGTGATGGTACTGAAATCTTCAATGATGCCTAGCATAAGAGTCTAATTCATCTGGATAAGCTCTGGATGGAAATTGACTATCCCCCTAATATTATCCCCATGTGCAATGAACAACCTAGGTGAGTTAGAAAACATCTTAATTCTGCTTAGATAGCAACTAAGTGGCTTTTTCACATCTAAATGATGCAGGCTAGTCTGTCTAGCGGTGAATAGCTCTTGGGAGACAGCAGGGGAAACATTGGTAAGTGGATTGGTTGGTTTAGATGTAAACCAGAGATCACCTTTAATAAGGATCTGGGGTAAGTGTGACACTCTGCATGGATCCGATGAAGCAGGTATTCACCCACAAAAGCTTATGCTACAATATGTCTGTTAGTCTATAAGGTGCCACAGGACTCTTTGTCGCTTTTTACAGATCCAGACTAACACAGCTACCCCTCTGATACTTTGTACCCCATATTCACCATAGTAGTATTATTATAATGTAATTATGACATAATTATGATACACTTTGTACTGAATGTGTCATCTGAGGTGTCATTGGAAAAGTTATGATTTGCTAGATACGATTATCCTGTTGTATGCATGTATCATATTTGTATCTGGAGTTATGAATATTGACTATGTATCTGTATTTGTGGTTGCACTTGGGTGACACCCACTAGGTAAGATGCTTCCAGACTAGATAGCTGATTGTGAAGGACTTATTCAAGGTAAAGGGCCATTAAGGGAAACAATAGGCCTTAGGAGAAGCTTATCCCCCCCACCATGTGAGCCTCCCTGGGAATGCTTCAGCCAGACTATGAATAATGGCTGCTATGACTCAGCAAGGCATGCAAGGGCATGTGACCAGACCACATGACAATGAACTTCATTTTGGTACCTGTATTTTTCCACAAACTGGGCTGCGAACTTAGCTTAGAACAAAGGGTTCCTGACATCTTGAGAAACTATATTATGTGGGGAGTGACATAATCTCTTGGCCTCACTCCCCACACAGGAGAAAACCTGGAAACACCTGAGGAACAAAGACTGAACTGGGGGAAGTACTGATCCCAGGCTAAAGGGATTTCTAGCTTGTGTATGGGTGATATATTGCTAATTCAGATCTTATCTATCTAGCATATTAAGCTCAGTTTGTGGTTTTGTTTATTTGCTAGGTACTCTGGTTTGAGCTGTTTGCTGTCACTTATAATCACTTAAAATCTATCTTTCTGTAGTTAATAAACTCATTTTATGTTTTATCTTAACCATTGTGTTTTTTAATGAAGTGTTTGGGAAAATCTCAGCTTGGTTAACATAGGCTTGTTGCATAGTTTCCCCACATCGAGTGGGGAGCGAATTAATTAATGGGCTTGCACCATACAGATCTCTGTGCAGTACAAGATGGTATAACAGTTCTGGGCTTATATTCCAGTAGGAGTGCAAGGCTGGGGAGCTGGGAAACTGACTGGTGCTTGCATAGTTGATCCTTGAGTGGCTTAGGTAAAGCATTCAGGTAACTCTGTTGGGTGTGTGGTGCTACCTGCTATCATGCTGGGTGATAACAGAGCATGGAGAGCCTGGCTGTAAGTCACCATCAGAGCAGTGTGAGACAGGCCAACCCAGCTAACACAGCAGAATTGTTAGGCAGCACAGTGGTTCCAGCGGCTCCCAGACTGCATCCCAGTGGATACAATCCATCACAGTGAGAATCATCTTATTGCTACGTGTAGCGGGGTTGTCACTCTCTCCAGCCCTGAAGGGGTTGAAACAGCCCTGGGAAAGGGCTGCCTCAGGGAGCCAGAAGCAAGGCTGATTGGGGAAGCAGCCACAGGTGAGGCCACGCCCCAATCAGGCCACAGCTTGCCCTATAAAAGGCTGTGGGCCAGGAGCTCAGGCAGTCTCTCTCTAGCTGTGGAGAGAGATGGGCCTGGCTGTGTGGGAGATCAGCAGGGTACCTAGAGTGAAGCAGGGTTGGGAAAAGGCCAGAGGAGCTGGGGAGCTCCAGGCTGGAAAACCCCCAGGGCTGCAGGCCTTGGTAAAGGCCAGAAAGGGTACTGGGGTTGCATAGGTGCAGCCCAGGGTATGCAAAGGCAGCAGGTCCAAACTCCCCTTGCTGATGATGAGTGATATAGACTGCAGTCTGCCCCAGTGAGTAGGGGCTACATGGTGACTGGCATTAGCCACTGAGGCGAGATGGGGGTAGAGGGCTGAGGGTTCCCCTGGGTGGGGAGACCCAGAGAGTGGGGATACTGCCAGGGGGCAGCACCCAAGGTAAAGGGCCACTGGGGTTCGGGAGCGACCTGGGGGCCAGCAGCAAGCAAGACACTGGCCTTCAGAGGGTGCTCTGGGCTGGAAGAGTTAATTCCCAGGACGACCAGCAGGAGGCACCATGCCAGTGAGTCAGCGCCTCACTACACTATGGAACAATATAACATATCTGAGTTGATCTGATCAACACTAGGAATGCAGCCTTCAATGAGAGATGGTGCAAAAAGCATTCAGAAAATGATTCAGGTAGTGATTCTAATAATTTGACATATTTAAGAAAGGCTTCTGAGCAGGGGAAAATGTGAATTAGGCCTTTTCAATATCTTATTTCTATAGGATGAGAGAACACAGAGTCCTGCCTGGTGAGTGAGAAGTCAAAATAACAGCCAGGTGCACTTGTACAGGGATGAGGGAAAGACTGAAATTTTGTAGCTCACTGACTTATAGACTTTTAAGCCAGAAAAGACCATCATGATCATCTAGTTTGACCTCCTGCATATTGCACTCCTGTAATAAACCCCTAACCTCTGGCTGAGTTACTGAAGTCGTCAAATTATGATTTAAAGACTTCAACATAATCCACCATTTACGCTAGTTTAAATATTCAAGTGACCTATGCCTCATGCTGCAGAGGAAGGTGAAAACCCCCAGCATCTCTGTCAGTCTGACCTGGAAAGCAATTCCTTCCTGACCTAAATATGGCGATATAGGTGAACCCTGAACATATAGGCAAGACCCACTAGCCAGATACCTGGGAAAGAATTCTCTGTAGTAAGTCAGAGCCCTCCCCACCTAGTGTCCCATCACTAATTGTTGGACATATTTGCTGCTAGCAGTTGCAGACTGGTTACATGCCATTGTACGCAGTCTCATCATACCATCTCCACTGTAAACTTATCAAGATCAGTCTTGAAGCCAGTTAGATTTCCCCCCCCACTGGTTCCCTTGGAAGGCTATTTCAGAACTTCACTCCTCTAATGGTTAGAAATCTTCACCTAATTTCAAACCTAAACTTGTTGATAGCCAGTTTATATCAATTTGTTCTTGTGTTAACATTGGTGCTTAACTTAAATAACTCCTCTCCCTCTCTGGTATTTATCCCTCTGATGTATTTATAGAGAACAATCATATCTCCCTTCAGCCTTCATTTGGTTAGGCTAAACAAGCCAAGCTCTTTGAGTCTCTTCTCATAAGGTAGGTTTTCTGTTCCTCTGATCATCTAGTAGCCTTTCTTTGCCCTTGTTCCAGTGTGAATTCATCTTTCTTAAACATGGGAGACCAGAACTGCACACAGCATTCCAGATCAGGTCTCACCAGTGCCTTGTATAATGGTACTAACACTTCTCTATCTCTACTGGAAATACCTCGCCTGGTGCATTTTAGGATTGCATTAGCCTTTTTTCACAGCTGCATCACATTGGCAGCTCATAATCATCCCGGGATCAGCTAATACACCCAGGTCTTTCTCCTGCTCTGTAGCTTCCAACTGATAAATCCCCAGGGCATGGTAAAAAAATTTATTCTTAGTCCCTAAATACATGATCTTGCACTTTACGCTATTTAATTTCATCCCATTTCCATTACTCCAGTTTACAAGGTCATCCAGATCTTCTTCTATGATATTCTGGTCCTCCTCTGTATTGGCAATACCTCCCAACTTTGTGTCAGCTACAAATGTGATTAGCATACTCCCACTCCCACTTTTTGTGCCAAGGTCAGTAATAAAAATGTTAAATAAGGTTAGCCCCAAGACCGATTCCTGAGGAACTCCATTAGTAACCTCTCTCCAGTCTGATTGTTCACTTTTCATTATGACCCTTTGTAGTCTCCCCTTTAACCAGTTTCTTATCCATATTTCAGTCCTTTTTATTAATCTCCATTTTCTCCAGTTTAACTAATAATTTCCCATGTGGAACTCTATCAAAAGGCTTACTGAAATCCAGGTAAATTAGAGTGACATTGTTTCCTTTGTCTAAAAAATCAGTTAAGAAAGAGATCAAGTTGGTCTGTAAAACCATGTTGTTTTTTATCCCAATTACCGTTTACCTCTATGTCTTTAACTACTTTCTCTTTCAAAATTTGTTCCAAGATCTTGCATACAACTGAGGTCAAACTAACAGACCTGTAGTTTCCTGACAATTCTCCAGTCATAGGGTAGGACCTCTGAATTTATGGATTCATTAAAAATCCTTGCTATTGGTCTTGTAATTTCATGTGCCAATTCCTTAAATATTCTTGGACAGAGATTATCTGGACCCCTCAGTTTGGTCTCATTAATCTGTTGAGTTTGACTTCCATCTCGGTTGTGGTAAGTTCTACTTCCAGATCCTCATTTCCATTAACCACACTTTCACTGCCACTAAGCTCTTCATTAGCCTTATTAAAAACTGAGGCAAATTACTCATGTAAGTGTTGGAAAATGCCTAGATTATCTTTAATCTCCCCCACTCTTAATGCTTAGTGGTCCCACTTCTTTTTCCCTTGTTTTTATGTATATGGCTATAGAACATTTTACTATGGGTTTTAATTTCCTTTGCAATGTCCAACTCTGCTTGAATTTTGGCAGTTCTCACTTTCCCCCTACATTTTCTGACCTTCAGGAAGTAGCTTTCCTTCCTGATCCATCCCATCTTCTATCCCTTGTAGTCTTCCTGCTTTTACTTAATAACCCCTTTGAGATGCTTGCTCATCCAGTTTGGTCTGCAACTCTTCCCTACAATTTCCCACCCCCTGGCTTGGGATGCAGGCTTTAGGTAGCTTCTGCAACTTTGATTTAAAGTATTTCCAAGCCTCCTCCACATTCAGATCCTTGAGTTCTGTCCAGTGCATTTCCCTAACCAATTCACTTAATTTTTTTAAAGTCTGCCCTTTTGAAATCAAGGACCCTAGCTGCGGACCCATTTTTGTTAATCCATCCATTTAGTTTAAATTGAATTAGCTCACGATCACTCGAACCAAGGTAGTCCCCTATAACCAGTTCTTCTGTGAGGTCCATGCTTCTTGCCAACACTAAATCTAAAATGACATCACCTCTTGTTTGTTTGGTGACTCTTTGGTGAAGCAATCTGTCAGCTATCACATCCAGGAAAATCTGGGCCCTACCATTATTAGTAGCATTTATTCTCCATTAAATTAAAGTCTCTCATAATCACAGAATTCTCAGTAATATTTATTTCATTAAAAATGTTAGAGGTCTCTATTCATATCCACATCAGATCCTGGGAGTGTGTAACATATTCCTAGTGCTGTCCCAGGAGAGTGTCTGATAGCCTTCTTCCCCAAAGTGATTATGCCCCAAATAGACTCTGTCTTATCCATTCCAGCACTTCTAATTTCTTTTCAGTCTATCTCATTCATAATATACAATGCTACTTCACCACCTTTCTTTATTTCTGTCTCTGCTTAACAGCACATTCCCTTCAATCCTTGTACTCCCGTCAAGATTACAATTCAGCCATGTTTCTATTATCCCTATATCTGGTTTCACTTCCTGCACCACTTGTTCTAATACCTCCATTTTGTTACCCAGGCTTTTTGCATTGATGGACAAACATCTTAGCTGTTTCTGCTTGTCTATGCGCAGATTCCTCACCCGATTGGGTACAGTCATTCTAGTGACAGTATTGCCTACCTGTTAGTGTAATTGATATTGGCATTATCTTTCTTCTTGATACCCATTCCCCTACTCTCTGTTGTTGCTTTCTCCATTACTGTATCCTCTCTTATACAATATTCCTCCAGCTCAATATTAGCTGAAATGGGTAGTTCAGAATAAAGGCAACAGAAAGCTGGCAATGATCAGATAGAAAAGCATTTTCTTTTCATAGACATAACTGATGGAAAGTTTTCTGAGGGAATAGTTTTCAACTAGCAATAATCACACCTCAGATTAACTTCATTTCTACACTGCAATAAAACCCCCATAGCAGTGAGTCTCAGAGCCTGGGTCAACTGACTCAAGCTTGCAGGGCTCACACTACCAGGCTAAAACCAGGCAGTATAGACGTTCCCATTTAGACTGGAGTCTGGGCTTTGACACCCGCACCCTTTGTTTGGTTCAAACCTTAGCACCAGAGAGCAATTAACCATTCAGAGGCTTCAAATGGCAGAGCAGATCAAAGTTCCAAGGGTCAGAGTCTTGAGGCCCCTACCAAGGCACCAACAAACAGACCTGTCTCAACTGCTTACTCTGGGGACCACGGCCCAGCTACTGCCCATACATAGAGAACAAACATTTAAACAAGCAACCCACAGATGGATCAAATGCACCACTCGCCAAGTCCAGCTACTCCAAGCACAGAGTCTGCAGACTCTGCAACAATGCCCTCTGAAACTCTTGTTAGCTGCTGCTAAAGCTAAAGCTATAAAGTTTCCTTAAAAGCCCCACCTATGTTCGTAAATAAAGTGTCACATAGACTTCAGAGGGATAGTTGCACTATCTTACCAGATTTCACAAGCTAAGCTGATGTGGACCTCTGGGAAATGTGGAAGGACATGGACCATCGGAAGGAAAATAGCATTCTACAGGAAGTATTGTTGATTCACTTGGTAGTCCTCTTTCCTGAAAGTCTGTATTGAACCAATGTTCTTGCACAGTGTTAGGAAACTGTGCTGCTGGAGGGTGTGTGTTTTTGCTGCAACATGAAACTGATTTCCTGGCCATTTAGATCCACTGAACTGTTTGTAGTTATTCTAGATTACATAAAAGAGAAGAGATATTTACCTTAGTGTCCTGGCCAAATTTCTAGTGGGAATTTTGCCTACCTAAAACTCTCTTGCAGATTCAAAGATTTTAAGTTCAGAAGGGACCATTATGATAATCTATTCTGACCTCCTGCATTACACATTCATCGTTTCAGCTGGTTGTGGTATTACTGAATATATTATTATTATTATTATATTATCCTCTTCCTTTTCTGAATTGTTGTGCAGTGTTACAATGAGCTGTTAAACTGTCATATTCCACTCCAGAAGTGGTTGCATTTCAGGATGTATGAATGATTCCTGCATATTAGTTTATAAATTGCTTAAAAAACAAACTCTCTGGGATAAAAAGTGCTACATAAATATAACTTTTTTATTAACTGAAAGAATATGTAATATTTAGTAGAAAAGAAAACACTTGCTGTGATCTGTAACTGACTATATTCCGCTAAATGAATAGAACCATATAATTGAAGCTATAGCCACAGAAGTGTGAAGTAATAGTATGTTGAAATATTTTAAGTCACTCTTTGTGTAAGAGTTAAGATAATTACTCTATGATCTGTTTGACTCCCTAATAGTAGAATTTTTGAAAACACAAATTTTGCTAAAGAGACTAACACAGTGACTGCTTGTACTGAATTCTAATGTTTTATGGGATGAAGTGTACTATATACTTCAGCCAGACAGTTCGTAACTGTATTCAGCTGCAAGTGGTAAGAAAGATATATTCGTCCCAACAAGCAGAAAGCAGAAGTGGGTAACTAATGGACAATGTATTGCAGCTGGCAAAAAGCATGGTGTGTGGAGTATGATACCCTTATAGTAATGGCCCTCTGTGCCTGGGGCATACCCAAGGACACATAGCAGGTTGTGCTAACAAGCTGAACCCACAGATTTAAGAATGGATTACGGACAGCTTGTCTAAACTGTCATAATTCCATTTACTCCACAGAGTTACAACAATTTACACTCACTGGGGATCTGCCTCACAGAGTGCAGCCAATAAAGTGAAATTTGCACTTACACTGGCCATGCCCTTACTCCTGCCAATAGATCTTTCTGCATATCCATAATTTCCCATTGTACCCGCTCTATTCACTGACACAGAATGTGCAATTAGATAGATTTATCTATCAGAATGTTAATAAAAGTCCTGATGAAAACAAATAAAACTTCTCATTGCCAAAAAGCAAAATAGCCCATAGGAAATAAACTGTATTCCACATTGCATATTCCTACCTACAGATGCCTACTTTAGAACTCTGGTTTCAGTTCGTTAGCAGAAACCATCTGTGGAGCTAGGCGAAAACCAATTTGCAACTCAGATTTCAGCTGTCGTGAAATCTATGTTTTTTGTACTGTTGAATACCTCTTTAGTATCTGAGCACCTTCCACATAAAATAGACTGGCATGGCGAATTATTTTGTCAATCAGTTTCTTTTCTCGGTGTGTGTGGAAGAACTAAATGAACTGGAAATAGGGGGAAAAACGTCTCACTAAAATCAGCTACTATACTGGAGAACTTGGGGACAGCAAATGTTGTATCGGGGTCTGGTTCTAGTCAATATCTTCATAAATAACTGGATAATGCAGGGGTCGGCAACCTCTGGCACGCGGCTCATCAGGGTAAGACTCTGGCGGGCCGGACCAGTTTGTTTGCCTGCCGCCTCCACAGGTTTGGCTGATCGCGGCTCCCACTGGCTGCGGTTCACTGCTCCAGGCCAATGGGGGTATCAGAAAGCCACAGCCAGCACATCCCTCAGCCCGCGCCACTTCCCGCCACCCCCATTGGCCTGGAGTGGCGAACCATGGTCAGTGGGAGCTGCAGGCGGTTGAACCTGCGGAGGCATCAGGTAAACAAACTGGCCCAGCCCACCAGGGTGCTTACCCTGGTGAGCCACGGGCCAGAGGTTGCCGACCCCTGGGATAATGACTGGTATAGAGAGCAAACTTACAAAGTTTGCAGACAATAGCAACAGGTCTGGCCCACAACATTTTGTCACTTGAGGCGGGGCGCTCAAATGACGCCACCATGCCCCCTCGCTTGGGCCAAAACATTGATAGGTCTCAGTTCTGCCTTCTTCCTGTTCTACTCCTCTCATGGTACTGGTCTGCTACCTACCCCAATACCCAAAAAGGAGACATAAAACTAAAATGCTTGTTCAAAAATTTAAGTAACACTTAACTTTCAAACACCTGAAACAGCAAATGTAACTTTTCTTGTCAGCATAGAAACACTTGCATTTTATCTGTTGATAATCAAAGTGGTGCTTTCTTGGTGCAAAGATTTAAACCGCTTCCTGAAGGTCCACAGTCTGGGCCAGCTCAGCTCTCTTGAGATGGTTGCAAGGCCGACCGCCTCCTATGTCATTTGGGAGTGTAGATGTGTTTTTATTAACTCAGCTTGGACAAGCTGCGTTCTTCACTGGCAACTGTACAGAAATGTTAGAAGTATGCACAGAGCAACAAAAGCATTGGAAAGAGGTGTGTCTCGATTTGTGCACATACATTCCAGAACAGTCTTTGGAGTTGATTCTTGAAAGGGCTTTCAGTTCAGCAATAAATCAGTTGCATCATAGCACACATGTCATCATGTTGTCAACACTGTATTTAGTGCCCGCATTGCTGCTGTTAGTCTTCTTCCAGTATAGTGAGAAGTTTATGGTGGAAATTACTAACATCCCCAATTACTGCTGTGTTCTTCGAGCTCATGAAACATTCTTCAACTGACTGTATTGCACAATCTAGCACCTGGTTGAAGATTTCACCTTGATTGTTTTTGGGGTCGTCTTATGGGATTATCCCATGTCTCGTCATCAAATATCTTCTTCTTCAGTGACTCTTGTACATTTTTGAATGGGTGAAAATAGTTCAGTGTGAAATTCCTCTACCAACTTCTGTGAACTCTTCAGAATGTTTCGAATCCCTCATCTGAGCCGGTTAAGACTGGTATGTATAACGTTTGCTTTGTCCAGTTGTTTCATTGCTCCAGATATATCAAGTTAACACCTTGAGTCTCTTGCTTACATACATTTAATTTAAACAGTATCGTCATGCCACAACACTAAGCCACACACGAAATTGATTTTGTGTGTGTTTCTGTGATTCCATTTTCCCTCTGCACTGTCTCTCATGAATAGTTCCTGTCATAGCATATCCTCCATAATGGCTAATATGGCATCATCTCTTTTCCAATTTGGTGTTTGATAGGCTTTACTGCCGTCCACTCACTTTCCTATCAATGTGGCACTAAGTGGGTTTCAGTGTCAGAGAGGATGTTCCCAGATGTTGCTTCAAAATTTGCCATTGAATGCCTGATGCAGAGAAATACATAGAATGCTAGAGTATTAACAATTAGTAGACCTCACTAGAAGCTAATGCTGCATCACTGACCATCAAAGTTATGAATTGAGAACTGCATGGGACAAAAAAGCCAGGTTTAACTCTCGGATCTGTGTCTGCCACTCCTTTATTTTTCCCTCATGTTGGTACTAATTATCATAGCCCTGACATCTCATGTCGCAATTGCAATTCCCGTATCTTCGCCAGCTTTAAGAACACATTTGTCCTCCAGCTCCTGTAGTATCATCAATTCAATAATTTAGAAACATGCTCTCTGACACCACCCTTGCAGGACATTTTCACTAGGTTCATTTTCATTATGGATGATGTCAGGTGTGCAGTCCAGAATACAGAGTAATATCTTCCTGAACCTTCAGATCTGCCACCAATCTTCTGTTTGACTTTTGGTGCCAAGTACTGTAATGAATTCATTTGAATTGTTTTTTCCAAGGTTGGTGTGCTGACATTTCTTAGGTGTGATTCTCAGATGCTCCTGGAGAACACAATCAAACTCAGCCATCACTCCCAATTTTAAGGAAGTTTCCGTTGTTTGGCCATACAGCTGATCTCAAAGTGCCACACTCTCAAGGGGTGAAAGAACTTAAAGACTTACTGGTATTGCCAGAGTCCTGTGGAGGGGAGGGGCCTCAATTGAAAGAGGCGTGGCTTCTATCGGAAGAGTGGGGCCTTTAATCCTCGGGCTTTTAAAATAAGGATTAAAGGGCTCAGGGATTCAGCTGAAGCTAGGAGCCAGGCTCTTTAAAATTAACCCCAGAGCTACAAGTGCAGAGGCGGCTGGAGCCTGGGTTGGGAGAGGTTGAAAGTAATTTAACATTTCTTACCCATATGGTCCAAAATCGCAAGCAACCCACCCACCCTCCTACGTATTCTGATCCTCCCATTCGATGACATAGCTAATGAGAAAAAGTAAGCACGATTCTCTACTACCAGTACGTTGTAATAAAATTACTATGGGGAATACCTGAAAGTGAAACTCACTGTCACATTTTTCTTGTGTCTTCCCCTCTCCTCCGCCAGGCTGCCGATGGTAGGCTCTGTGCCCCATGGCCTGGCACTCAGCAGCTGCTGCCGAGGCTTCCCTTAAGTGCAGCAGGGAACTGCCCCTGATAAGAACAGTTTTAAACTCAGTTGTTCCCCTGATGGTTCAGCACCCAGGGTTAAAAGAGGTTCTGGCATCTTTTGTTAATTTCACTTTCTCCCAGTTGTTTGGTGGAGGGAAGCTGTGTGTGACCAAGGCAGGGCAGTTCTTTTCTGCACCTGGATGAGGGGATCTCCAATCTACTAAATACAATAGTCGGGGCGGTTCTGGGGTTGGGGCAGTCGCGGCATGCTCCAGCTTGCATTATTTGTGACACCCAACACATTCATCATACACATACATATGTGTCAGCAACAATGCGGCTGCAGCCGCCACCCGACCAGCAGGGCGACTTCAGCACCCTGGCCCGTGGCTGCTGCGGCAGAGAGCAGCAAGGTGTTGCTGGGCTGGGTCTGCCAAGGAGTAATACAGGCAAAAACCACAAGCCAGCCAAGCCAGGAAGGGAGCCGGGGGCGGGGGGTGGAGGAAAGGAGGGAAAGTAGGGGTGCATGAAGGACAACTGGAATAGCCTTTATGAATATACAAGATATTAAAGAAGTTTTATCAAAATTTCAGCCTTTGCAACTCTGCAGCAGTAGACAAAACAAAAAGAGATCTGAGATTGCACCCGCTACCTAAGGTCCTTTCAGGTGTTTAAATTCAATATAGAAAAGAGGGTGGATTGGAATGAAACACTATTTCTTTCAAAGGAGGCACAAAATTTCACTGAATTTCAGTTTTCCCTTCCACATCCCTTTGTGGTTTTGTTATGGGGGCTATTTCGTTTCCCTGTAAAATCTTTAGTTGCTTTAGCAAATACTTTGCCCAAATAACCCTTACATCCTGACAACATCTTTCACCATGTTCTCCATGTTTTTGGTGTTTTTTTTTAAACAATTAACATTTCAAAGAGGATCTGCAAGCAGTTTGGACATCACAACATGATTCTGCTGGGAGGGAAGGGATAGATTTGAACTGGAAATCGTTCCTGATTTTGATTTGTTAGAGATCCCCTCATCCGGGGGCAGAAAAGAACTGCCCCTGCCATGGTCACCCAACAACAACTGCGAGTGAAATTAACAGGATGAAGAAACGGCTCTAACTCTGGGCATACTGGAACTGCACAGAAGAACAGGCTGAGATAAATGTTCATACTTGCGGCAGCAATAGGAGACCATCTCCACCAGTCTACTGGCACTAGAAAGCCTAGAAGAAAAGCTGCTGTGGGGGACTGGGGAGGACTTCAGACCTTGTCTGCAGCCTGGCTGGAGGAGACAGAAACGCAACGTGACAGTGAGTTTTTCCTCACCTGCTTTATTAGCTCAGGATTTAAGCTGTGGCAGCCAAATGCTTGTATTTGTTGTGTTAGTAGGATAGATCCTTATCCGGGCAGACAGGGATGCCCCTGCATGGTCAAACACACCTCCCTCGACCCCTCCCCAGCTACCAGTGAGTGAAATTACAAGGAAGGCCAGAAACAGCCCTGGGGGCTGTGAAATAGAATTAATTCTAGCTGTAAAAAATAGAAATGGATTAAAGAATGTTGTCCTGCACCTTTAAGCAAAATTGTTGAAATGTTGCAATCCAGGTGTCAGGAACACAGACATTAGCACAGAACAATTGCACCGTTTCAGGGCACATTGGAAAAGTATTAGCCTTAAGATCGATTACAATCAGTAAGGACGTGGAATATGCATGCAGTGTCACAGGTGTTTTCCTGTCTGTTGCTTTCTTTGTCCTTGGGTCTTGGCTACACTTGCAAGTTTGCAGCGCTGGCGAGGGGTTACAGCGCTGCAAACTTAGCAGGTGTGCTACACTTAAAAGCTCAGCCAGCGCTGCAACTGCCCTGTTTGCAGAGCTGGCTGTAACACTAGGTCTGCTTCCGGTGTAGCGAGACCAGCCGCTGGTGATGCACGCTGGTCATCAGGGTGTGACACTCACCAGCGTTTTTATTGGCCTCGCAGGGGTATTAGGACTTATCCCATGCATTCTTTTCAACCCTCTCTGTTTGCTTTTGCACTCCATATTGCCTGGGCTCAAGCTGGAGGGAGGAGGGGGAGGTTGAGAGGAACACCGAGAGGGAGGCTACGAGGTGTTTGGAGACTCCCAGGAGTCATGCAAGCAGGAGCTATTTCCAGCCAAGGAAGAAGCTAGCCAGTTCGCAGCTGCTGGACTTTGGTAGTCGAGGACCCGCAGAGGAGCCTGTTCCTGTAAGAACTTTTATTGTAAGGATGCAAATGTTTTGGGAGCAAGGGGGCTATGGTGCCTGCAGCAGCCTATGATGCGGAATAGCCCATTGATTTCCTGGTTTAGCTGCTCTGTGCTTTCACAAGCCACAGAAACCCCATGGCTTCCAGAGTGAAGCAACCCCGCACCCCACCCCTTCCCAGGTGAGCTTGCGTGTGCAAGATGGCTTCGGAGAGGTATGTTGCTGTGGCAGATGTGGGGTACCGGTTCAGTGTTTATTTCCTGTAGTCTGCTTCTTTGCTTTCCACAAGTACAAGAACCCCATGGCTTCCACAGTGAAGCAACCCCACCTCCTTCCCCATAGGTGAAGCACGTGAGCCCCCTCTTCCACTGGTTCGCGTGGGGGGAAACTCGCCATCTCTATTGCAGTGCGGCCTCTCTTGTGCGATGCTCAAATTGTAAAATGATGCTTACAAAAAACTCTAAAAACAATGCAGTGCTCTGTATAACAGTTTATCTCTCTGTGTTTTTTAAAGTGACCTGAATTATGCTCCATCAGTGCAAGACTTCTGAGACTGCAAGGCTAATGAAAAAACAAAGGAGACTAAGAAGAGATGGTAGAAGCAGTTATGAATCTGTATTCCACAGAAAATTAAAACTTGCAAGACTGGAGGGATATGAGGAAACCAGATAAAGGAAGGCTGCCAGATAAAGGAGAAGGCTGCAAGAGAAAGGAATTGACTACCCAAGGAAGCACAGATTGGCAGGATTGACTTAAAAGCCTCTCTTTCTTTCATGTATTTATTTTACCTTTCGCATAACTTATATGAATAAATAAATTTATATACATTGCATCAATATGATGTGTGGTTGGGTTATTAATGACTGCTGGTTTGTCACTGTGTGGGTCCCGCCACTCCTGGGGTGTGCACATGTGTTGGTTCCACTGCTTCACTGCAGGGTTTAATGGCCTGGAAACTGTTTCAGGGCAGCAGTGGAGCATGGCTGGCTGAAAGCAGGGCGGGAAATGACTGCAGGTAGGGTTGGCTGCAGGCAGGTCAAAGGGATGTGGGGCTGGTTGGGAGCCAAGGGGTGTGGGGGCGGGCTGGCTTCAGGCAGTGGGGTGCAGGCAGGGTTGACTGAAACGGGCAGAGGGGTGCGGGCTGGGCAGACGTGTGCAGAGCTGGTGCGGGCAGCAGTGTGTGGGGGCTGCTGGCTTTGGGCAGGGCTCAGGGGTGTTGGCAGGGGTTGGCTGGAGACAGGACAGGGTGTTTGGCAGAGGTGGCTGTGGGCACGGGGTGCAGAGCTGGCTGCAGGCAAGGGGGCCCGGACTGGTGATGGGCAGGTCTATGGGGTGCAGCAGAGGCAGCTGGAACCTCCAGCCCTTTAAGTGCCCAAACCCCTTTCTACTTTCGGGACCCCTTTTAAAATAGCCGCGGAGCGCTGGGGAATGCAGAGGGAGGCGGGGCTCCGGCGGCTATTTGAGGACCGGGGTGGAGAGCAGCTGGAGCCAGGATTTTTAAATACCACCCCTTCATGCCCCAGGGCTCAGGGGGTTATTTAAAGGGCCAGAGCTCCGGCCGTTTCGGGGTCGCGGGGGACTTGCCAGCGCTCTGGCCGGAGCTCGCGGCCAGGGTCGCGGGGTCTTGCCGTGCTCCGGCCAGAGAGCGACAAAGGCCCCCGCCGCCCCGCTCCTCATGGCTGGAGCCCGGCGGAGCGCCGCAAGCCCCCGCAAGGCCCGGCTGGAGCTTCTAGCTGGGAGAGCGGGGCCACTGCCGCCTCCGGCCGGTGCTTCACTCAAAGGAGGGCAGGACATGAGCAGCTGGGGACGGGTAAGTTAAAAAAAAAAAAAAAAACAAAAAATTAAAAAGGTGCCTAAGGTGGGGGCCTCTAGGCGTGGATCCGATTCCCTGGAGACGGGTCGTTTGGAACAGGAAGCGGATGACCCGCACCCTTCCCGTCCCATTCCCACAACCCAAGCGCAAATGGGAACGAGGTGCTCTGTGGGATAGCTGCTCACAAAGCACCACTCACAACAAGCGCTGCAACCATGGGTGCAAGTGTGGACACGCTGCATGCGCTGGTTGCCTGTCAGTGGTGGACACACGCAGTGCTGGCGACACAGCTGTACGACACAGGCTGGTAACGGCCAGCGCTGGCAAAAACTGTAAGTGTAACAAAGCCTTTGTCTAACTCCTGCCCTTTCATCTTGTATAAATAAGATAGTTTGTGTCACTTGTATGGCTCACATTATCTGGGTTTTATTAGCAGGGTGCTGTGCTAATAAAGAGCGAGTGGTCTGAACAATGTGAGTCTGAAAGTCTAACTTTGACAGGCTGAACCATGCAGGGGCACAGCTGAGTTTAAACTATTCTTATGCAGGGAGGCAGGCTTCTCTTTCCCTCCCTTAGTCGTCTCCTTTTTACCGGTCCTACCGTAACCGACGCGTACAGCTTACTTTCACCTCTGCACACAGTGCTAGGTTTTTGGGTAGCCAGCATTTCTCAAAGGCAAATGAGCCTTTTCAGAATATTTTACCAGTAAATAGACTCGATTTGCAATCTTCTCTTGATGCTGATCATACTATGGTGGCCTTTAACCTTAGTCTCATCTCAAGCTTTTTTTCCCTATGGAAATTCTCTCTGGTGATTTGCTGCTTCTCATGAAATGCAGATTTTAGTCAGATTTTTCAGTCCTTTGTTCCTGTAGAACCGAATGTGACTGGAAACATTAGACTGGAAGAGTTGCAACAAAACAGTATGCAGCATTCTGGTTTTTGTGTACATAAAGCCATGGTCTCTCCATTCTGGTCCATTGGTATTTCAAGCCAGTAATGTGTGGATGGGAAACTTCTATTTTCGTTGTCTTTGGGAACATGACAAGCTTTTCCACTTGCTGTGGCCATGCTGTACAAGGAAGTCTCAGGCTACTGCCAGTGGGTCCACGAATATCACCTAGACTTAAGGAACTCACCTCAGCAGCAGCTGTTTCTGCACCTCCACCACAAGCTCTTTCTCTGATCTACACTTTTTTTCAGTGAATAGTGCATGTTAACAAATTTCCATTTTCAGATGGAGATATGCATGCTGTACTAGCTGCCAGTCACCTGCTCTTTTGCCTACTGGAAGATCAGGCACTCTCATCAATCACTATCCTTCACTGGGGCAGAAGGTTCACGTGAACATTTGCGTCTAGGTAACTCAGGGAAGCTCCTTCCTGCCTAGATAGAAAGCTTCCTTACTTTCTTTCTTTCTGAATGCTGTTGCCCAAGAGGGGCATTTTCTTCTTTCACTCTACTGCTGTTTGTTGCCAGCTAATAGTGGCTCTCAACATCAATTGAAGGGGGACAATAAGCAGGCTGGTAGCAGTCCTGAGTGAGGGAACATATCAGTGTCTTAAGGACCTAGCTGGCTTCCTACTCTTCAGTTGACTGCTGTTCTCCTCAAGTGGGTTCAGGGAAGCAGCAGGAAACAGGACTCCTGAGAAGCTGGTGTTAATCCGTCAGGTCCTGTGGGTGCTAGAGAGGTAATAAGAGGCTCCTCGCACGTCCTTTCTCTCCCTGCAGCTCCTGCTGCTTTCTGTTATTCATAGATTCATAGACTCTGAGGAACTGAAGAGACCTTGAGAGATCATCGAAACCATCCCATCTGTCCCTATGTGCAGCACCAAATGCCTGTCTAGACGCATCCTGGTAGACATTATTTAACCTAACTCTTAATATCTCCAGAAAGAGATGGAGATTCACTCCCTAGGCCCGTTATTCCAATGTTTAACCACTCTGACAGTTAGGAACTTTTTTCCTCTGACTTTTCTCCTTCTGCTGCCTGTTATGACTCTTGTGCCTCCTTACCTCAAGCACAAGCACTCCACATCTTCTATGCATCTAAGCAGATAGGGAGAATACATGTGTACCGGCGCAGACACATTATTTTCTAACTCTGGGGTCTAGTGGCTGCCCCGCCAAATCTGGGCACTAGGCACTGCGCTCAGGTTCGCCTCATGGTAAGGCGTCCTGAATAGCAGGGCTGGGAGGGGTTGCAACACTTTGGAGGACAGGATTAGAATTCAAATGATCCCTGACCAACTCGAGACATGGTCTGAAATAAACAGGATAAAATTCAGTAAGGGCAAATGCAAAGTTCAGCACTTAGGATGGAATAATCAGTGGCACAAATACAAAATGGGGAGTGACTGCCTAGGAAGCAGTACTGCAGAAAAGGATCTGGGGGTTATAATGAACACAAACTAACTATGAGTCAGCAATGTAATACTATTGCAAACAAGGCAAACAACATTCTGGGATGTATTAGCATGAGTGTGGTAAACAAAATGTAAGAAATAATTCTTCCCCTCTACTCAGCACTAATAAGGCATCAACTGGAGTACTGCATCCAGTTGTGGGAACCACACTTTAGGAAAGATGTGGACAAATTGGAGAAAATCCAGAGGAGAGCAACAAAAAGTGATTAAAGGTTTAGTAAACATGATCTACAAGGAAAGACTGAAAAAAGTGGGTTTGTTTAGTCTGGAAAAGAGAAGACTGACCGGGGCATGTTAATAGTCTTCAAGTATGTAAAAGGTTGTTATAAAGAGGAAGGTGATAAATTGTTCTCCTAATCCACTGACAACAGGACAAGAAACAATGGACTTAATTATGGGAACTTTAGGTTAGACATTAGGAAAAATTTCCTAATTGTAAGAGTAGCTAAACACTAGAACAAATTACCTAGAGAGGTTGTGGAATCTCCATATTAAGGTTTTTCAGAACAGGTTAGAGAAACACTTGTCAGGGATGGTCTAGAGTAATGGTTTTCAACCTAGGGTCCACGGACCCGTGGGGGTCTGCAGACCATGCCTAAGATTTTCAAAGGAGTCCACTCCTTCATTCGAAATTCTGTAGGGGCCCGCATATGAAAAAAGTTTGAAAACCACTGGTCTAGAGATAGTTAGTCCTGCCTCAGTGCAGCAGACTGGACTAGATGACCTATCAAGATTCCTTCCAGTCCTACATTTCTATGATTCTATCTTTAACAAGTCAGTAGCCTTACTTCTTGGTAAATTGGGTGAAACAATAATTAAAGGTGGATGTAGATAAATGAAAAAAACAAGCACAGGCATATCTTTTTAAATTTAGTACATATCTCATTTCTTGCCAAAAGCCACCTTTAAGATCAAGCGCATAGCAGGATTCAGAAAAACAAACACGTTTACTACAAATTAGTCTCTGCCGATTTATATATATATACACACAGCTGTAGCTATATATCTATAGATATAGATATATATTTGCAAAAGATAAATAAAAGAAACTCTCATACTTCAGGGCAGAAGCTAATCAATAGCTAATGGGAGTTAGGAAGAAATATCTCCAATGCTGGCAGATGTTTCCATGATTGTCCACTACAGGGCTTATTGCACCTTCTCTGAAGAATAACACCACTGTTATTGTGATGGGGTAGATCAATCCCTCTGAGGCCCCTGGTTGGAGGCCTTGTGGCCTGGCCACACCCTGCCCCAGAAAAGGGCAGTGGAGAGGGTCCTCTAAGCTGCCTAGAGTGGCTGTGTGGAACACAGGCAATCAGGGTCCAGCAGGTCTTTGTAAGAAGAGCTGCAGCAAAGCCAGAGTAAGTTGCAGTTCCTTGCTGGAGCTGGGAGAGCCTGGATGTTGTGTGGCTGGCTGGCAGAGCTACAGAATCTCCAAAAGGCCGGTGCTGCTAGAAGTCGGGGAGGGCGAGAAGGAGCCCTGAGCTGGTTGCTGGGACTCCATTAGGACAAGGCGCTGAGGTAAGGGTGAAGACAGTGCAGGGCTGTGGGGAAGCAGACCAGGGAATTAGAGCAAGCGTGTTACAGAAAAAAGGACAACAGTGGATGGCTGCTTTCTACACGGTCCCTGAAGGGCCGGCTCCAGGCACCAGTGCAGGAAGCTGGTGTTTGGGGTGGCCAATGCAAAGGGGCGGCATGTCTGGATCTTTGGCTGCGGGTCCCTCAGTCCCTTTTGGAGAAAGGCCCTCCGCCAAATTGCTACCGAAAAAATGAAAGTGGCTTTATCTTTTTTTTCCTCCTGCTTTGCTGCTTGGGGCAGCAAGAAAGCTAGAGCCGGCCCTGGGTCCCTGGGCTGGGACCCCTTCCCACCACCCCCCATGAGCCACTGGGAAAAGTGGCCTGGACGTTGAGACACCTCAGAGAGGGAACTGAACTGTGGTGGCCCAGCTGGAGAGCTGCGACCAGAAAGGGCCCAACAGGCTGAAGACATTGTCTCCAGGGAGGGAGACCTGGGGCACTGCTCTAGTCTGGAGCAGGCACTCGGCTAAGGGCAGGCACTCGTGAGAGGTGAGTGTGCCCTATTACAGTTACAGACAGGATAATGGACTAGAACAGCACTAGTCTGATCTGGCACGGCAGTTCATACATCCTAGTCATGCTCTATTACAGGGATTGGCAACGTTTGGCACGTGGCTTGCCAGGATAAGCACCCTGGTGGGCCGGGCCAGTTTGTTTACTTGCTATGTCCACAGGTTCGGCCAATCGTGGCTCCCACTGGCCACGGTTTGCCACTCCAGGCCAACGGGGGCTGCCGGAAGTGGCGTGGGCCGAGGGATGTGCTGGCCATGGCTTCTCGCAGCCTCCATTGGCCTGGACTGGTGAACCGTGGCCAATGGGAGCTGCAGTCGGCTGAACCTGCAAAAGTGGCAGGTAAACAAACCAGCCCGGCCCAGCAGGCCGGCCACATGGCAAACGTTGCCGATCCCAGTTCTACTGGCTGGACTTTGGGAAAGAAAGAGAAAAGAGATAACAGGCCTAATTTTAATCTCAGACCAAAGTAAATCAGACCAAACCTTCAATGGGAGTTAATGGATTTTGTACCTCGATTTATCCAGCCCTTTGCACGCTCTGGTTCTTTGGAAAAAAGAATACTAAAAAGAAAGGACTGGACAGAACCTGATTGAATTTAATTTCTGCCTCAACCCCCCCTCCTGGGGAAGGAAGTGGGTTACTGACTCAACAGGCACCAGCTGGTACATTGTGTCTGGTGCACCTGCTCTCTGAGGCAGGGACATGAGAGAGGGATGAAAATAAGTCAGTGATCAAATTGAGTAATGTAAGGAGTCCAACGCTGCCCAATTCTATGAAAATGTTAATGCATAGTGTGCTGCTCTGCAACTAATTCCACTTCCTGTATAAAAGAGGACAAAATATCTCATTTCCCCCTTCTCATCTACCAGTCATGGTGGCTTCCAGTACTAAGCCATGTGACCTGTCAGGGTTCTGATCAGGAGCTGAGTTGTAAGACTTATTTCTATGCAGGACTCCTAGTGGTTTGGCCACATGGCACAAATATCACACAAAATGCAGAATTATCTGTGCTACACGTGTTTAAGTATTAACACAACCTTCACACCTGCTGTTTATAACTCATGTCCTGTATAAAAAGGAATAAAAATCACATGAGAAAATTCTACTGTTTGTCATGTAATTGCTTGAAGTCAGCTTTACAGTTCTTAAACTGAATATGATCATGTGATGGGACATTCCAGGGTGTAATTCAAGCCAGAGATGGGTTGTTGTCAACACTAGCAATCCACCCTGAAGTTCCTCAGTGCTTTGCTGCTGTAGCTCCCAATCTGGGATTCCCCCAAACAGTATACAGGTCATGTGCTGAGTGTCTGCGGGTATAGCCACAGCCCTGGCCCAAAAGCTTTGACCACAGCAGCCTATCAGTAAACACCAGCCACACTATGGCTTCCAGAAGTCTTGGTTATTACTTGCAGGGTGACCTCCCCAATACATTCCAGTCCTGGATTTTCCCCAAAAAATATGTGTTCTGCATTTTGCAGCCCTCTCCTGAACAGTCCAGATATATTAGGCCCATTGCACCTCTCAGGGGTTCAACATACAACAGTCTGCTACTTTAGCTAATTCCATTTAAACAATTCCTAATCCAAATGGATTAGTTTTAATTAAAGAATAAAACAAGTTTATTTACTTGCAAAGAGAGAGATGTTAAGTGGTTACAAGTAATGAGGCATTAAAGTCAGAAATGGTTACAAAAAAGGGAGGGATAGTTCAGTGGTTTGAGTAATGGCCTTCTAAACCCAGAGTTGTGAGTTCAATTCTTGAGGGGGCCGCTTTAGGGATCTGGGGCAAAATCAGTACTTGGTTCTGCTAGTGAAGGCTGGGGGCTGGACTCAATGACCTTCCAGTTCTAGGAGATTAGGCATATCTCCAATTAAAAAAAAAAATCACTTTCTAAACTTAACAAGAGAGACTTGGTTTAAGGTGAAGTTCTTTTGACAGGTTTCCAGTAATATTACTGACCAGGTTTATTCACATCAGAATCTGCTCCCAAAGTCCGTAGGCTGTTTCTTTTTCTTCTTAGGTGAAAAAGGAAGAGATGGATAGAGATAGATAACCTGGACTGGTTTTGCCCCTCACTTTTATAGTCCAGTCCCCCTTGGAGCTGCATTTTTCTGACAGTTACCCCTCAGAGGAGGAGTGGGCAAATGTTTTGGCCTGAGGGCCACATCGGGGTTCCAAAACTGTATGGAGGGCAGGGTAGGGAAGGTTGTGCCTCCCCAAAGAGCCTGACCCCCACGCCTCCCACTTCCCACCCCGACTGCCCCCCTCAGAACTGCCAACCCATCCAACCCCCCTGCTCCTTGTACACTGACAATCCCCTCCCAGGACCCCCCGCCCCTAGCTGCCCCCCTAGGATCCCACTCCCTATCCACCCACCCCTGCTCCCTGTCTTCTGACTGCCCCGACCCCTATTCACACCCTTGCCCCCTGACAGGCCTCCTGGGACTCCCATGCCTAACTAACCCCACCATTCCCTGACTGCTATCCCCCAGAACCTCCGCCCCATCCAAATGTCCCCTGCTCTCTGTCCCCTGACTGTCCCCTGGGACTCCCTGCCCCTTATGCAGGAGCCCCCCCCCCCCCCAGTCCCCCCCCGCTCACATGCCACTCAGAGCACCAGGACTTGCAAGCCACCTATCTGGAGCCCAGCCCGCCGTCCAGCAAAAGCTTGCGGCCCCAGATGCCGCTGTGGCGGCACGCGAGCTGAGGCTGCGGGGGAAAGGCGGACGGCAGGGATGGGCCGGGGCCAGCCTCCCCCGGCTGTGAGTTCAAGGGCCGGGGCAGGTATGGTCCCACGGGCCGGATGTGACCAGGGGCCATAGTTTGCCCACCTCTGCCTCAGACAATGTTTATTCAAAAGTAAAGGTGGCGACACGGAGTCTGGTGGTGAAGAGTTGCATGATTAAGTTTGCTGATTTTCCTTGTCTTCTATTTTCTCCCCCCCTCCCCACTGTCTGAAGACACTGTTTACAACTTAATATGTAAACTGACGTAAACAACACTCCTGTTGTGTAAGGTGTTGCTTGACAAGTCCTCCCTGAACTGGCGCTACATGGGTTTAGAACATGCCACTACAACATCATTTAGAGGAATTCATAACTTTATATATAATGTTACTACATACACTCTACCACACACAAGACTGACCAGTTAAGTTATTAGTTTTCAAATGATACTTCAGAAGGCATATTTTTGTACAAAGATTATACAATAGTGTATAGGTGATGGAATACAGAGGACATTCTTGTGCACAGTGGCAATTACTTATTACGCTAAGCACCTGTAAGATGAGGGTGGTGGAGTGCACTCGGTTCCAGCAAATCTGGCTAAATACACATTACATACAAACTCCAGACATTATCCGGTTCCTAGGCATTGTCTTTATTTGCTAGTTAATTCAGATTAATGCATAGCGTAAAGTCTAAGGGCTTAGTTGATAAGGGATATGAATGTTTACCATATGAAGGAGAGATTATAAAGCTGGACTTTTGCCACTTGGAAAAGAGACAACTAGTAGGACGGGACCGTATGACGAGTGGTTCTAGTAAAAATCATTACTAGGTGTGGAGAAAATTGAATAAGAAAGTGTTATTTACCCTCACATAACACAAGAACGAGGAGGTCACCCAACATTTACCAACGGCAGCAATTTAAACAAACACCTGGGAGTTCGCTTTCTTCACGAAACCACATGTCAACTTATGGATTGCTTGCCAGGAATTTGTAGCATAGAGCCAAACAGTGGTTATTAACCAGTGCGAATACAACAAAAAAAAAAAAGTAAATTCATGGAGGATAGGTCCATGTCCATCAATTGCTATTAGCTAAGCTGGTCAGGGATGCAACCCCATGCTCTGGGTATCCCTAAGCCTCTGACTGCCAAGGGACAACAAGGGATGGATCACCCAATAATTGCCTGTTCTGTTCATCCCCTCTGAATTACCTGGCAGCAGCCACTGTCAGAAGACAGGATACTGGCTAGATGAATCATTGGTCTGGCCCAGTATGGCTGTTCTTCTCTCCTCTGTATTGATGGCAAAATGTAAGGAGCCATACCTGCCTCTGTGAGTCCACAGGAACCAATTAACCTGTCCCTGCAGGGGACAACAGGGAACAACAGAAGAAGCTTGCCAGTCTGTTACAAGTACCAACAGTATGTGTCATTGTACACAAAGGAAAATATGGTCCCTGTTCCGAGGAGCTTAGAGTCTAAATAGACATACAATATAGAATGCACTAGGACAGTGGTTCTCAAACTTTTTTTTCATGGACAACTTGAAAATTGGTGAGGATCTTTCCAAATGTTGTTTGTACTGTTAGCTAACTATTGTAAAGCACTTTGAATAAAAATACAATAAAAAATTAACATTTTTTGTTTTACGAACAAAAGCACACAACTCATATTTTAATATCAGTAGTCTTACCTTTCTAATGTGATAGATGTGCCCTTTCTCCCCCGCCGCAGCAGCCTCTGAGCGTGGGCTGGGAAGGAGGGGGATCTCTCCCCTCTCCTCTACTGCAGCAGCCCCCGAGCTGGGGCTGGGAAGAAGTGGGAGTCTTTCCCCCGTCACAACAGCCACAAAACTGAGGCTTGGAAGGAGGGCAACCACAGCCCTGGAGCTGGGGAAAGTCACCTCTTTCTCTGGCTGCCATAGCCCTGCACATCCCAAATTCTCTCCCCCCTTCTCACCCCACAGCCCCCTCCCACCTACCCCCTACTTCCCCAAAGGTCACCACCTCACCTTATGTGTGCGTCTTCTCCAGGGTCCAGGCACCTATTTAGTGGAGCCATGCCTGCGCAGCTCCACTAATTAGGTGGGTGGTCCTTCATTCTTTTGTGTGCGGCCGCCCAGGTGTGCACCTTAGAGGGAACTATCCGTGGACCACCTGAATGGAGCTCGTGGACCACTGGTGGTCCACAGACCACAGTTTGGGAATCTCTGCACTAGGAGATGCAAAGACAGTGCTGTCATGTTTTAGAGCTCACCAACACCAATAAGGGGTTCTGTCACTGCCTGCCCTGTATCCTGCTCAGAGCCTTGATCCCAATAACCATCCCACTAATATAGAACTCTCACCTTGGCTTCTACCAACCTAGTTACCATGGGCAGGGTGATCCCAACAGCCCTAATAGTACTGAGTCTCCCCAAATCCATCCACCCCAAGATCTTAACTGGCAGACACTCAGACTTTTCCCTTCTGGTTCATCACCCCTGAAGGTATGAAACCTCCCCCCAGTTATCAGTTCACTTTGGCATGCAGACTCCACACAATTTGGACACCAGAATCCTGCTTGGGATAAAAATAAACAAAAAGTGTATTTAATGGCGAAATCACAGATTCAAAGATGAAATAATAAGGAAAAGTGAACACATACAAGTTACACAGAAAATATACACAGACGCAACTTCAGTCTTCACACTTCTGCAATAGGTAGATTCCCTTTTTAATGCAAGTTACCTACTGCCTTTGAACAGTTTCCCAATGTACCCCACAGCCATTGAGGGGACCCAGGGTTCATAGACAGCCCCCCTCCACCACCTTTGAGATTGTCTCTTGGTTCTGGATACCTGTGATGTTCCCCTGGTGTTATCTGGACTGGTGATCAGCTAGGTCACTCCAATCCTTGACTCTGGGAGCCAGCCTTACCCTGCTCTGCTATGAGAACCCCCACTCCCGGTTTGTTCCCGCACAGCCTCTGGCATGTAAGCTGCTCCTAGCTATGTGAGTGAGCACTTTTGGCCAGCCGCTGCTTGGATTGTGCAGGCGAATGATGCTAGCCAATATCTACGGTCCCAGACACAACCCTAGGAACCTCCATCTTGCAGTGTCCAGTTATGCCTGCTGGATGCTGCAAGCTTATATGAGTTCATCAATTTAACAAATAAATTGATATGCACCAGGCTTGTTATCCTAAGGGGAGTTTCTGACACCTTTCAAACCAAATGTACAGCTTCAGGTAGAATAAACAAACAAATTTATTAACTACAAAAGACAGATTTTAAGTGATTATAAGTCAAAGTGCAACAAGTCAGATTTGGTCAAATGAAATAAAAGCAAAACTATTCTAAGCTGATTTTAACACTTTCAGTGCCCTCACAAACTTAGATGCTTCTCACCATAGGCTGGCTGGTTGCCCTTCAGTCAGGCTCTCCCCTTTGATCAGCGCTTCAGTCAGTTGGTGGTGAGGTCTGTAGATGGAAGTGGAAGAGCGAGAGCATGGCAAACGTCTCTCCCTTTTATCATGTTCTTTCTTCCTTCTTGGCTTTGCACCCCTCTTCAGAGTCAGGTAAGCATTACCTCATCATAGTCCCAAACTGACCAAAGGAAAGGGGGTGATTCACTAAAGAGTCCAACAAATCCTTTTTTGCTGTCTAGGCCAGTGTCCTTTGTTCCTGTGAGTCTGGGCTGGGTTTGTCCCATACATGCCCAGATGAGGTGTGAACTGCCCCTCTGCTCCTTGAGAGTTTTGCCTGGGCTTGTTTTAAGCCATGAGGACACATTTTCAGCCTCATAACTACATACATGAAATTACAACCTGTAACATAACATTACTATAACAACAATGCTCAGTGCATCATGAGCCTTCCGAAGACACCCAACATGACAAACTTTGCATTGGATACCACACAATCATATTATAAGGATGAACATGGGGGTGCAGGGTGTTCCCCTGAGACGCAGAGTGTCACAATACCCTTTACTTCAAACCACTTCTCTTTTAAGGCCAGGTCTACACTGCGACTTTAAATCGGTTTAATGGCCGATATACCAATTTAACACTGTACCCGTTCACACGACGTCATCATTAATATCGAGTTAAAAGGCTTCTTAAATCGATTTCGGAACTCCTCCCAGACGAGAGGAGTAGCGCTAAATTTGATAGTGATAACTCGGATTAGGGTTCGTGTGGACGGAAATCGACATTATTGGCCTCCTAGAGGTATCCCACAGTGCACCACTGACCGCTCTGGTCCGCAATCCGAACTCGGATGCGGAGTGCCGGTAAACAGGAAAAGCCCCGAGACCTTTAGAATGACATTTCCTGCTTTCACGTGTCCAGCTCTGATCAGCACGGGTGGCGATGCAGTTCAAATGCAAAAGTAGCTCCTGCATTGAACCTTACGGGAGATACTAGATCTGATCGCTGTATGGTGAGACAAATCTGTTTTATCAGAGCTCCGTTAAAGAACAGGAAATGCCAAAGCGTTTGAAAAATAAACTCCAGGATACACAGCGGTGCGTGACAACCGTAACGGGAAGCCAGAGACTCAAACGGATGCTCATGGAGGGAGGGAGGGGGTAATGAGGACTACAGCTACCAGTCTCCACAGCAGTCTCTGAAAACTATTTGCATTCTTGGCTGAGCGCCCAATGTCTGTAGCTTAATACACGGTGTCTTGCGTGGTTCACGGAACAGCTCGTCAGTCTCTTCCCCCCCCCCAGCACGTGAAAGAGAAGTAAAATAAATAATTCCTTGAGTACTGTAAATGTCACCCTCTGTGTACTGAATGCTGCTGGCAGAGAGTACGCGAGGTGTTGACAACGGTCAGGATACCGTTTGTGATCTCAGGGTCAATGATTGCTGTGCTATGGCGTTTGCTCAATGCACTCCGGGAAAAAGGCGCCAAAGGGTTGTCTGCTGCCTTCACAAAGGGAGGGGTGAGGCTGTACCCAGCACCACCCGGGGCAATGTTTTCTGCCCCATCAGGCACTGTGCTCTCAACCCGGAAGTGGGAACTATGGGATAGCTGAGGAACAGCTACCCACAGTGCACCGCTCCTGAAATCGATGGTAGCTTTGGACCATGGACGCAAACAATCGATTTCGTGATCCCACTGTGGACGCGCTAAACCGGTTTTATTAGATCTGTTTTGTAATATCGGTTTAAGCTAATTCGAAATAATCGTGCAGTGTAGACGTACCCTAAGAGTTTGCAGTTCTCTTTTTGTTTCTCTCAGATTCATGGTGGGGGAAATTCCCTCTCAATTACGTAGTTGGGATGATTGGTGTCTTCCCACTAACTATAATGGGCCATCATTTTTCTTTTCCTGGGTCGTACCTTGGGCCATTAGTTGCGTTCAGTTTTGTGTAACCATCTGGCTTGGAAGGAGCCCCTCCCTGATGTGAGGTATACTTGAAATTTAGTACAGGTCATCAGCATAGTATTCTACATACATAAATGCATATTCAGTCTGTATACATATCTCATAATGACCATCAAGTTCAGAACATTACAAGGTTTCATAAAAGATCTTGTCATATTTTTTATACACAATAATATTGTATACAACCAGCTGATTCAATTGCTTACTCTTTGGAGTTCAGACCCCCTGTTCTCCCCTTGGGGTGAATGCACCCTGATTGTCACACTATCATTTTTTTTTAAATGTATGTCTGTTCAGATACAACTATGATAAAGTGTAATGTACTACAACAGTATATGTTAAATTATATATGATGCTGGACAGAGATTGCTTATGCTTCATCAAAAGCTAAAACTGCAATACAGAACGAAAGAAACTGGATGGAAAAGACCCATTGGGTCATCTAGTCCTAAATGTTAAACCAAGATTGTTCTCTCCATATGACTTTTCAGAACTTAGACTCTTAAAATGGGACAAACTAAAATACAGCCCTAACCATGACCGCGTACACCTATCTGGCATAGTTACATTTCTCTTGGAACATTTTTGTGTTTGTGTGAGTGTTAATTGTGGATAGGACAATTTTGTTCTATATGTATGTTATCTATCTCTCTCTCTCACACACACACACGCACACACACACACACACAAAGTTGGAGAATATGGGCATCCCAAACTGTGCCAGAAAACATCTGTGTCCTGCCATGGTTATAGAGTAGCAAGGGAAGATCCCCACCAAACAACATATTCAGGACCTAAATGGCTCAACAGACTGGGGTTCCAGTCCTTCTGCTCACAGATCATTTTGTGATTTAATTGACCACTCACTATTACGATATACCATTCTCATCACCATATCCTAATGCTACGAAATCAGACTGCTAATCAGCATAATGGTTTTTAAAATAAAGTAAAGATTTTTTTAGTGAGACAAGGTGGGTGAGGTAATAGCTTTCATTGGACCAACTTCTGTTGGTGAGACAGACAAGCTTTGGAGCTTACAGAGAGCTTTTCCTCAACTCTAGGACCAACATGTCTACAACAACACTGCATACGACAAAGTTTTTTTTGTCATCTGGTTCAGACCTTTCTTTAGAAATAACACTCCAAACATTGTAAGAAGTTCTTCAGTGACATCAGTTTCAACATCAGTTTTAGAGTCAAAGAAAAAGTTAGATTCTTGTGCAAACAACGGACTAGCTACTGTAGGCTTTTATTAGTCTCCTAGTGGTCTTACATGATTTTTCTGTCTGTTTTGAACTGCAATACATTACAGAGAAAACTGAGGTTGTTTGCACTAAACACATATGTAGAGCTTCACGAAATTATTATTTTTTAAATAATTTTTCATTTTATTTTGTGGGAATTCCTTTTGTTTCATCCATTCAAAATTTTATTATATTTACAGTAATAAAATACCTCAAAAGACTGTATATAAATAAAAAAGATTATATACATCACAGTATATCCTACTTTATCTTTACTACCTCTTTTTATTAAGCATTATTCCATGGAATTGAAAGGTTTTATGAATTAAAAACAAGCATACAGCAGTACACTTCATTTTCTTTTTTCATGGTTTGTCCTCTGTTGCTTATAAACAGCTCCTTAGATGTTCTCCACTGACATTTACTGATTACTGCAGCCCTCAGATAACCCCCGCTTCTCCATCCACATTCAGTGACACAAACACCGTAGGGCACCATGGATCTTCCCAACCCCTACTGTTTCCTTCTCCAGTCCCCCACCCCCACCTCAACCTCTCCCTCTATATCCTCAGGGACCCCCTCCCCCTTATTTATTCCCCCTCTTCCACTCTCACCCTCCAAGCCCCCATTAGCCCCAGAAACCCCTTCCTCTTGCACTGACCCCCAACTACCCTACTAGATTCCCTCCTCCCCCAAAGGGGTGAAAGGCCCTGGGAGGACGTTGGATCTTGCCCAAAGGACCCTGCACTGACCTTGCAGTGGTGAATCCTGTCCCGTAGGTCTGGGGCTCTCTCTCTGCTCTAGGTGTGGCAATCTGGTGCTCAGGTTTGGCCCTGCCAACCTTCCATCATCATGACACAGGGGCAGGTTAGCCAAATTTGAGTGAATGATGCGGCAATCTCAGGTGCCAGGTCACAATGCTCAGAACAGACACTAGGGTCCAGCCCCTTGGAGCCACAGGGGCCACCACCACCGCAGGGTGAGATTTTAATTTTATGTCATTTTTATGTTCTTTTTTGTTTTATTTCATGTTTTTTTGCATTTGCAAAAAAACACTGGGCTTACTATTCAGTTTAGAGGAACAAGACAAGAACAGCCATGTAACTGAAGTCACTGAATTATCAAAGACACATTGTTGTATAGCTGTAACTGATGTTTATTGTTGCTTGTTCTTTCTGGTGTGTGTAAGATTGTCACCTGGCTGTCATGTGCATTATTGAGGCTACAAACCTGAAATTATCTTTACCAGGTGGATCCCTGCATCCAAGTGCAACCCTGCTCACCATGCAAATTACATTGTAGGATTATAGCTTTAAAAATTACATACCTGTCCGAAAACATCACACCTACTATTGTATTACTGAATTCTGAAATCAATGGTGTGCCACATAAGCACAAGGGTCCTGTCATAAACAGATAGCTAAGGGTTAATGTTTCTTTTACCTGTAAAGGGTTAATAAAGGGAACCAAACACCTGACCAGAGGACCAATCAGGAAACCGGATTTTTCAAAGTGAGGGAGGGAACTTCTGGGTGTGTTTTGTCTTTGTTCTGTCTGTTTGTTTCTCTCGGCATGAGGGAAGAGCTTTTTTTTTTTTTTTTATCTCCAAGCTTCTTTCTACCCTTCTGTTCCCAAGTTGTGAGTACAAAAGGAAAAGCAAGAGGTTTATATTGTATTTTGTATTTACATGTGTGGAGTTGCTGGAATGTTTAACTTGATATCTTTTTGAATAAGGCTGATTATTCATATTTTCTTTTAAGCAATAGCCCTGTGTTATGTCATCTTGATGCAGTGATCATGTCATGTGTTTTTTCTTTCTTTTTTATATAAAGCTTTCTTTTTAAAACTTGTTGGATTTTCTTTTCCTAGTTAAGGCAAGGGATAGGAATCTCTGTGCCAGGAGTACTGTCTCTCTCAGGGAAAGACTGGGAGGGGGGAAGAAAGAAGGGAAAGTAAATCATCCTCTCTGTTTGTGTTTCAAGGGATTGAAGCAGGGAAATCTCCTAGTATCCCAGGGCGGGAAAATCTGGAGGAAGTAAAGAGCAGGAAGGGAAGTGGTTATTTCCCTTTGTTGGAGGCTCAGGGCATCTGAGTCTTGGGGGTTCCCCAGGGAAGGTTGGGGAGACCAGAGAGTTTATCAGGTACTCAGAATCCTGATTGGTGGCAGCGAGATAAGATCCAAGCTGGTAATTAAGCTTGGAGGTTCATGCTAAGCACCCAGATTTTGGACGCTAAGGTCCAGATTTGGGACAGAGGCTTATTACAGGTCCACTCACCCACTCCGTGTTGCAGGACTGGAGCCCAGGTTGACTATGTCTCTTGTATGGAAGGGGGCTCTGGGCTGAGCCTGGGGCAGGGGATTGCGGTGCTAGATGGGGTTTGGGGTGCAGGCTCTGGGAGGGAGTTTGGGTTCATTAGAGAGCTCAGGGGTGGGGCAGGGAGTTGGGGTGCAGGTGTTTTGGGGTGAAGGCTCTGGCTACGCGGCAGTTACCTTGGGCGGCTCCTGGGAAGTGACTGGCATGTCTGGCTCCTAGACTTAGGGACAGCCAGGTGGCTCGGTGTGCTGTCCTGCCTGCAGGTATTGTCCCTGCAGCTCTCATTGGCCATGGCTCCTGGCCAATGGAGCTGCGGAGTTGGCGTTCGGGGTGGAGGCAGTGTGCAGAGACCCTCTGGCTGCCCCTGCACCTAGGAGCTAGAGGGACATGCCAGCCCTTTCTGGGAGCTGTGTGGACCCAGGGCTTGTAGGGAGCCTGCCTTAGTCCAGCTATGCCACTGACCGAATTTTTAGGGGCCTAAAATCTCCCAGATTGGCTTCAATAGCCACCAGGAGATCGAGGCCCATTCTGGGAAATTCCTAGCCAATCCAGGAGGGTTGGCAACCCAAACAGCACCCTATGCTAGGGGAGTTGAGGATCACGGTGCTTCTCCACTACTGGAGATTGGGAGTCAGAGCAGTATAGAAGACAGCACAGGCAATTCTTGCAATAATTCCTGTGATACGTAGAGGGGTTTGTCAAAGCCCTAGCAACTGCAGTCATGTTATCAGTGGTGGGACGTGGCATAAAAAGACTGAGCAATTGGCAAGGCCCCACACAGCTCACGGAGCCCTAGTGTTGCCAACTTTCTAGTTGCACAAAATTGAACATCCTCGCCCTGCCCCAACCCAGCCCTTCTCTGAGTCCCAGCCTCCACTCCCTCCCCCTCTTCCACTTGCTCTCCTCCACCCTCACTCACTTTCACCAGGCTGGGGCAGGGAAATGGGGTGTGGGAGGGGGTGAGGACTTGGGCTGGGGGTGCAGGCTTTGGGATGGGACCACAAATGAGGGGTTCAGGGTGTGGGAGGGGCTCACTGCTGGGGTAAGGAGTTGGGGTACTGGAGGGGGTGCAGGTTCTGGGAGGGAGTTAGGTTGCAGGACAGGGCTCAGTCCTGGGGCAGAGGATTGGGGTGGAGGAAGGGATACAGGGTGCAGGGTCTGGCTGGGTTGCTCTTATCTTGGGCAGTTTCCAGAAGGGGCCAGCATGTCTGGTTCCTAGGCTCAGGGGCAGCCAGGCCGCTCTGTGTGCTGCCCATGCCGCACCCACAGCGCCCATTGGCCATGGTACCTGGCCAATGGAAGCTGCACTTGGGATGGGAGCAGCATGTGGAGCCCCCTAGCTACCCCTACGTGTAGGAGCTGGAGGGGGACATGCTGCTGCTTTCCGGAGCCACAGGGAGTCTGCCTTAGCGTCGGGCCCCTGCTGCGCCGCTGACCAGACTTTTAACGGCCCTGTTGGCCGTGCTGATCGGAGCCACCAGGTCCCTTAGCAACTGCGCGCTTCAGTCGAAAACCAGACACCCGGCAACGCTGCGGGTCCTGATGTAATATTACTGCCCCAAATCCCCTTCACTGGCTTGCGCCAGGCCTGTGCCAGCCCCACTGGGGACCCAACACCCCGCAGCGGGCGAGCCTCGCCGGCCTGCCGGGCCCCTGCGGCGCTGCCATTTCCTCTCCGCCCGCCAGGGGGCGCGCGGCCGCATCCCACGCCGGGCTCTGCGGTTCTGCTTTTCCCCTGGAACCATAGACTCGGAGAAGCGGCCCAGCCCGGCCGATTCCAGGACGCTCTGGCATCGCTCGCTCCCCGCCTTCTTCCCTCTGGTGAAGCCAACGCGGAAGCGGAAGTTCCCCTCGCAGGGGTTTGTGGGACGCCGGGGAGCGGGCGGCTGTTCTGTTTTCTTTTGGGTCCGACGTTGCTGGCGGCGGCGGGTTGGAGGCCAGATACCGATGTGGCGGGTGAGTCAGCCCCGGGGGCGGGGGCTCGTGACCTTCCCGCTCGTAGGGGGGAGGAGAGCGCAGGGGGGTAGTTGTGACCTTTGCCCCCCCCCTAAATTTTCGCAACCCCCCTCCCCATGTCGTTCTGTCGGGGCTCGGGGGGCAGAATCAGGCGCGCGCCCCTGCTCGGTGCCCGGCGCTGCGCGGACAGGGGCTCCCCTGGGAAGGGAGCAGCAGTCGCTGACCGAGGCTGCGACCTCCCCCGCCCGGCGCCGGCCTGCGCAGCTAGTGGGGGCGCGGGCGCGTTTCTGCTCCGTGCGCAGTGCGAGGCGGCGCGTCACTCGCCTGTGCGCGGCTCTTGCGTGTCCTGTGGCAGGAAACGCTCCGTGGGTATTTCACCGTTGTGCAGAATTCGGGGGCGGGGGAGAATCAGACAATAATGATCCACTGACCATAGCAGCGGTTGAGTCAAAAAGTTAAAGCTTCTATCATGGTTAAAAGACAAATTTTCAATATCATATGTCAAAATATACAAAGTAATTAGCTGCGAAGCAAATTCTAATAAGGAGCCTGCCTTAGCTCTGCTGCGCTCGCTGATTGGAGTTTTAATGGGCCAGTCAGTGGTTCTGACCAGAGCCGCCATGGTCTCTTTTCCACCAGCCATTCTGGTGGAAAACGGACACCTGCCAACCCTAAGGGGCCCTGATTCTGTTCCAAATCCCCTTCGTTTTATATAGCCTGGCCTGTGTCACATGTGCGCAAGTCCCACTGCGGACCTAACACCTAATAGGTTTTCATTTAGCATTTTACTTCTTTTGCCTGGCTGAAAATTTGTCTTGCCTCGATGGAAAATTTTTTTTTCATAGGTATGTGTGTGTGCAAGGTGAAATGGGAGTTTGACATTTACTGATAAAAATCAACTTTTTCCAAGTCTGTTTATATGTTATGCATTAGAATGGTTGTGTTTGTAAATCTCTGGCAGATCTGTGGATGGTTATCTGTATGAGCTCTAGCTTTAAAATTATCTCACAAATGTGATTTTAGGAAGTATGTTCTGTTGCCTGTTGATTCTACCAGCTCTTTCCCCTCCCCCATTTATGGCCTTAGTAATCAAATGGGGATTTGCAGTTGATGTTTACCGTCATGTAGAGGGGATCTCACTATATTGAAGATACGCTTTGTATCCTTTGTTCAGGTATGAGCAAGAGTTATAAGACTAATCCTTTCTTTTAAATTCACATCTGTTTTTTTTTCCTTCCAGAATAACATCGTCTAGTTGAGGATACGGAATTCTTCTTCAAGGCTGGACTGCTGCAGTATAACTGTTGCTATTTGGCACTCTAGTAATTCTGCTCATGTTAACACTGGGTGACGACATAACTTCCACAGTGCTTCCTCCTGAAGCCTAGCTTTCTGTTGAGCCATTGAGTACCAAACCACACTTATTCATATCATCAGCTTTTCAGTTTCTCTGTGGATATAATTGTACTGCTTATGACTCTAGTATTTAAGTCGTGGAACTGAATTCATATATTGTGATGGTTAGAAAACACTTTATAAAGGCAATGCTGTTAATTTTAAATTTCCTAATTGACTCTCATGCCAAGAATCAATGGTTTTACTTGGTACTGTTTAAATCTCAGAACCAGTCAATTATTTACAGATAAGGACCACTTTCCTCAGTTAGTGTTTCCTACAGGTTAAGTGAGTGTCCATTTTTCTTAGTGGTTTTATACTACTTTTTCTGTGCTATGGCGGCTGCTACAATAGTTCATGATGCATCAGAAGCAGTAGAGCTCTGTGCTTCCTATGGCTTATACCTTAAACCCATTACAAAAATGTCTATCAGCGTGGCACTTCCTCAGCTCAAGCAACCAGGAAAATCCATTTCCAACTGGGAAGTGATGGAAAGACTAAAGGGAATGGTGCAAACTCATCAGTTTTCCACATTACGGATTTCCAAAAGCACCATGGATTTCATCCGTTTTGAAGGAGAAGTTGAAAACAAGAGTTTGGTTAAGTCCTTTCTAGCATGTCTTGATGGCAAAACGATAAAACTTAGTGGTTTCTCTGACATTTTAAAAGTTCGTGCTGCAGAATATAAAATTGACTTTCCTACTAGACATGACTGGGACTCCTTTTTCCGTGATGCCAAAGATATGAACGAAACTTTGCCAGGGGAGAGACCAGACACCATTCACTTAGAGGGGTTACCTTGCAAATGGTTTGCTCTGAAG
The DNA here is from genome assembly GCF_003597395.2 of Chelonoidis abingdonii. Lineage (NCBI taxonomy): Eukaryota > Metazoa > Chordata > Testudines > Testudinidae > Chelonoidis > Chelonoidis abingdonii. The sequence goes on along the minus strand of NC_133769.1, from coordinate 244,419,573 downwards.
GACTCTGGCTCGGAAAAACCAAGTGAAGAAGTCCTTATAAAAGTATTTAAGAAATTTGGGGAAATACGTAATGTGGACATACCCATGCTGGACCCATATAGAGAAGAAATGACTGGTAGAAACTTTCACACCTTCAGTTTTGGAGGCCATTTGAATTTTGAAGCTTACGTTCAATATCATGAGTATGCAGGTTTCATCAAGGCCATGAATGCCCTGCGAGGGATGAAACTGATGTACAAGGGTGATGATGGCAAAGCAGTGGCTTGCAATGTAAAGGTGAGGAACTGCAGAGTTATTTTGTAATAGACCTTAAGGGGAACAAATACTGTTGAATGTCCTTTCTATGTATGAGTTTAACAAGTTAAACTCTACAGCTGCATTTTATATGGATATCAAGTCATATTGTTGATGAAGTGACAGCATAAAAACAGTCTCTTGCAACATCCATAGTGGAATTTCAAATGAAAGGTGTGATGCATGTTAAAGTCTACCTCCCTACAATCATGCTCCAAATTAAAAAAAACCTTAACATTGACATAGCTCTAGGGCTAGGAATAACACAATGAGGGGAGCTAAATATATGAACTAGGTCTGTGTTCTAAGTGCGACATTTAATTTCTTAAACAACCAAACAAGCTGTGTTTGTAAATATTAACCCGTCTCCCCTGGGTCTTACTTTAATATTCCAGCACCATGAGTAATTTCAAACAGCCATAATTTGTCTTTAAATCAACCTGTTAGAGGTGGATTTTCTCCTCTCCCCACTGCTCTCCCCAAATGTGAAATTCTCTCCAAAAATTACTTTGTCCTGAGGCTCCAGGATATTCAAGATTAATTCTTGCACCAGAAATGGCTTTACTACACAAAAATATCTCAACTTTACAGTCTCTTTACTCGTGGCCTAGAGGGCTAGAAATGGGAGCTTTCCAGCTTCCTGGAGGAATACACATTTAACTGTTAACTAGTCCTGGAAGCCCTGGAGTTATTGGTCATGACTTCTTTGTGTGTAGAAAAGTAAACTAGGTGTTTAAATGAGTTTTTTAAGAGGTTTTTAATGGTCCCTCTGAACCCTGTAATATTGGATTGATGGTGACTAAAATGCCTAGTATTACAGGCAGTTGTGTGTCAGAGATAGTCCTAATAAAATATTTAAACTCTCTAAAATAGTTTTCCTGTGACAGGAGGCATACAGAGGAGACATAAGTAGAAGGGCTTTTTTGGCATCCATTTAGGTTGTCATAGACTTTTAAGGCTGGAAGGAACCATCGTGATCATCTAGCCTGACCTCACACATTGCAGGCCACAGAACCTCGCTCACCCAGTCCTCTTAATAGATCCATAACCTCTGGCTGAAGTACTGAAGTCCTCAAATCATTATTTAAAGACTTCAAGTTGCAGTGACTCCGCCATCTACACTAGTTTAAACATGCAAATGACCCATGCCCTGTGCTGCAGAGAAAGGCGGAACCTGCCCTGGGTTCTTTGCCAATCTCATTCAAGGAAAAATACCTTTACAACCCCAAATATGGTAATTTGTTGGGCCCTGAGCATGTGGGCAAGACCCATCAGCCAGACACCTGGGAAATAATTCTCTGTAGTAACTCAGAGCCCTCCCCATCTAATGTCCCATTTCTGTTCGTTGGGGAGATTTGTTCGTAGCAGTTGCAGACGGTCCACATGCCATTGTAGGCAATCTCACCATACCATCTCCATAAACTTATCAAGCTCAGTCTTGAGGTATTTTGCCCTCACTGCTCCCCTTTGAAGGCTGTTCAGAACTTCACTCCTATGATAGATATCTTTGTCTAATTTCAAACCTAAACTTGTCAATGGTGAGTTTATATCCATTTGTTCTTGTGTCAACAGTGGCGCTTAAGTTAAATTATTCCCCTACCTTTCTGGTATTTATCCCTCTGATACATTTATAGAAAGTACTCATATGTCCCCTTTGAAGTCTTCCTTTGGTTAGGCTAAACAAGCCAAACTCTTTAAGTCTCCTCTCAACCCCAGTAGGTTTTTCATTCTTTTAATCATCCTAGTAGCTCTTCTCTGCACCTGGTAGAGTATCTTTCTTAGGGCAGGTCTACGCTCTGGGGCTAAGTCGACCTAAGTTACGCAACTCCAGCTATGTGAATAACATAGCTGGAGTCGACGTACCTTAGGTCAACTTATTGCGGTATCTGCACCGCACTGGGTCTCCCGTCGACTTACCATATGCTTCTCGTTCCAGTGGAGTACCAGAATTGATGAGAGAGCAATCGGCGGTCAATTTAGTGGGTCTTCACTAGACTTGCTAAATGGACCTCCGGTGGATCAGTTGCTGCACTTCGATACCCCTGTAAGTGAAGACAAGCCCTTAGACATGAGAGACCAGAGTTGCACACAGTATTCCAGATGAGGTCTCACTAATGCTTTGTATAATGATACGAACACTTCTCTGTCTCTACTGGAAATACCTTGCCTGATGCATCCTAGAATTGCATTAGCCTTTTTTGCTGCTGGATCACATTGGCAGCTCATAGTCATCCTTTGATCAATCAAAACACTCAGCCTTTTACGTCCTCTGTAACTTCCAACAGGTAAGTCCCCAGGTTACAGCAAAAATTCTTGTTAGTCCCTAAGTGCATGATCTTGCACTTTGTGCTATTAAATTGATCCCATTGCTATGACCTCAGTTTTCAAGGTCCAGTTTACCTTTTGTAAAATCATGTTGTATTTTATCCCAATTAAAATTTACCTCTAAGTCCTTAATTACTTTCTCTTTCAAAATGTGTTCCAACACTTGCATGTAATTGAGATCAAACTATTTGGCCTGTAATTTCCTGCATCACTTTTTTTCCCCCTTTCTTAAAAATAAGTACTGTATTATAATTCTCCAGGCATAGGATATGAACCCCGAGTGTATGGCTTCATTAAAAATCCCTGCCATTGGACTTTCAATTTCATGTGCCAGTTCCTTTAATATTCTTGGATGGAGATTATCCAGGCCCCTCCATTTGGTCCCATTAAACTGTTTGAGCTTGTCTTCATTAATTTCTAATTCCATACCCTCATTTCCATTAGGCACCCCAACACTAACTACCCCTAAACTCTTAATTACACTTATTTAAAAACTGAGACAAAGTATTCATTTAGGTGTTGGGCCATGCCTATATTACCTTAAATCCCCGCCATATCCTCAGTGTTTAGTGGTCCTAATTATTTTTTCCTTTTCTTATTTATATGACTATAGAACCTTTTGCTACTAGTTTTAATTTTCTTTGCAGTGTCCAACTCTGCTTGGATTTTGGCAGTTTTCACTTTCCCCCTATACTTTCTGACCTCCAGTACTTAGCTTTCCTTCCTGATCCAGCCCATCTTCTATTCCTTGTAGGTGTCCTGTTTTTTCATAATAACCTGTCTGAGATGCTTGTTCATCCTGTTTGGTTTGCTACCCTTCACTGCAATTTTTTCCCCCTTGCTTGTGATGCTGGCTTCAGATAGCTTCTGCAACTTTTCGAAGCCTCCTCCACATTCAGATCCTTGAGTTCTTCAGCCTAGTCCACTTCCCTAACTTCCCTTCATTTTTTTAAGTTTGCCCTTTTGAAATGAAGGACCTTACTTGCATATCTCTTTTTGTTTATCCTTCTGTTTAGTTTAAACTGAATTAGCTCATGATCATTCAAACCAAGGTTGTCCCCTGCAGCTGGTTCTTCTCACTATTCACCATTAGCATATCTAAAATGGAATTACCTCCTTTTGGTTTGGTGACTGTTTGGTGAAGAAATCTATTAGCTATCACATCCAGGAAAACATGGGATCTACCCTTAGTAGTAGTTGTCCTACAATATATATCTTGGAAATTAGTCTCCCATAATCACACAATTCCCAGTAGTATTTATTTCATTAAAAATATTAAAGAGGTCTCTATTCATATCCAAATTGGATCCTGGGGGTGTGTAGCATACCCCAAGTGCTGTCCCCAGAGACCATTTTGTCACTTTCTTCCCCAAAGTGGTTTTGGCTCAAATGGACTCTTGTTTTATCCATTCCATCATTTCTGATTTCTTTACAGTCTACTCATAAGTAATATACAATGCTATTCCACCACCTTTATCTTTATTTCTGTCTTTCCTAAACAGCACGTTCCCTTCAAGCCCTGTACTCTAGTCATGATTACAATTCTGCCATGTTTCTATTATCCCTGTAAGTATCACTTTCCTTACCAGCAGTTTTAGGCAATCTTCTTTTTCACTGCCCCTATGGTGCCACTTCCATATGCCTGGTAGGGGAACCCAGGTCCGCCCTCTACTCTAGGTTCCAGCTGAGGGATTCTGTAATCAGCAGCCAAAGTCTGCATCATCCTGAACCTTTCTGCTTTTTCCCTGAACCGTTACTAATCTTGGCTCCCCCATCTCTGGATTTGCTAGCACACTCTCCCTTCTTCCACTGAATAACTGCAAACTAATTACTGTAGTCCCAAACACACCTCCCTTCTCTCAGGGAGTGACTGCAGACAATTTCCCTGCAGCCCCTTTCTCCTGTCAACTCCTTGGCATTATAAATGCCCTGCCTGTTCCTGCACAACTGAGTTAATGCTCAGCCTTAATTTCCCCATCTTGCAGCCTAATAGGTTAATTGTCCCCTCTGGCCTACGTTAACCTATTCAACGTGAGTTCGGGGAGCATAACTCATCACAAGACAGAGCACCTTTCTCTTCTCCAGATTAGCACTGATCATCTAATTTCTTTGTGGGCTGGTCTGCACTAGGGGAGGGAATCGATCTAAGATACGCAGCTTCAGCTACGTGAATAACGTAGCTGAAGTCGAAGTATCTTAGATCGAATTACCTACCGTCCTCACAGTGCGGGATTGACGTCCGCGGCTCCCCCTCTCGACTCCGCTACCGCCGTTTGCGTTGGTGGAGTTCCGGAGTCGACAGGAGCGCGTTTGAGGATCGATATATCGCATCTAGATGAGACGCGATATATTGATCCCCGAGAAATCGATTGCTATCCGCCAATACAGCGGGTAGTGAAAACGTAGCTTGTGTCTGCTGCCTGTACATCTCAGATTTACTGATAAAAACTTTTTAAGACCACACCGCCGGTGTATTTGTGTATGTGTATATATTTACGAACATAAGTACCATGCTGAACCTAGGCTATGTATTTGTTCAGCACATTCATAAGAAAACTAAACAAAATTAAACTTTTAAGAGAGAGTTCTTTTTTAAAGAGGGGTAACAAGATACAACATTAAAATAAAAAAATCAGCAAACACCTGTAGAGTGAAAATAAATTCAATTTATATAACTGAGCAGACATCTGAATTGTATTTGAAGTGCAGATATAACCAAAATTTATTGCATTATGTGATCTCTAGCCATTTTTAAACTGTACTTGAAAATTTAATAAAAATAGGTTTCCATGATACCTGAAAATCTGGCATACATATCTTACTGCTTCTGCCCTGATAAAAGGCTTAAGTTTTTGCAGCCGCTGCTCCTCAATTAGAATAACAAGGCTATTATAACAAATTTGATAGGCCACAATATCAGATAATAGATGTATCATGGGTATATGATGTCTGTAGAGACAAGGGCCAATGTTTTACGCATTAATCTGATGGCTATATAATGAGGAATAATATTCCCCTACTTTGCAGTTGTAGGGGATTGATGTTCATAAGACTATTTAAAATTGAAAATCATATAGGAGTACCTAAATTTATTTTAGGTTAAGCTTTCTAGGATTCACTTCTTCAAATCACAAATACCAGTACTACTTTTGAATAGAAAAACATAAATAAGTTCAATTTCTTTTTTTAATTTGGGTTAGTAAGATTTGCTTTGACGTGTTTTAAGTTGGGAGCCATGCACTTACGATTTGGTAATTGAGTGAAATGTAGGCTCTGTTATGAAAAGGAAGTCAGTCAACACTGTGCAGTTCAGAAAGTATCCTTTAAGGTTCAGGGGAAAAGTTTGAATGTATTGGAGCTACGCATTAAATTGTTTATATACTTCTTACTGGATAAATCCCCAGACTCATGAGTGAAATAATTTTACTTTTCCTTGCATGACAAGACTTGCAAGAACAAGCATAAAAAAATCCCAAAGTCCCCAAAACTTTGTTTTCAGGATGAAGTGAAAGCAAAGCAGACACTTAAGTATATTAGATTAGAATTGGGTTTTGACTTCTTAAACTCATTGTTTCTTAACTGTGCTCTGTAAAGGTTTCCTTTGACTCAACAAAACACCTGAGTGATGCATCAATTAAGAAACGGCAGCTTGAACGTCAAAAGCTTCAAGAGCTTGAACAACAAAGAGAGGAACAAAAACGCAGAGAGAAAGAAGCAGAAGAGAGAAAAAAGGAGGAGGAAAGGTAGATCTAACATATCTGCATTTTTTAATTTTAATAACGATGGTAAAATACAATAAAACTGCTTTTCCTTCCCCTTATCTCCCTCATGTTAGAAATGAATGAGCAATTTGACTAAATCTCAGGCTCTTGCAGGGCCAAAACTTTGGGTCCCCACATTTCTTCATTCCATTCAAAATTAGCAATGTTTAATTTGATCATATTATAACTTCACTTTCATATACAATAGAACTTCAGAGTTACAGACTCCAGAGTTACGCACTGACCAATCAAACACACACCTCATTTGGAACCAGAAGTACACAATCAGGCAACAGCAGTGCTCCCCCCTCCACAGCTTCCCCCCAAAAGGCAAATACAGTACAGTATTGTGTTAAATGTAAATTACTACAAAAATAAAGGGAAAGCAGTATTTTTCTTGTGCATAATAATGTTTCAAAGCTGTATTAAGTCCATGTGCAGTTGTAAACTTTTGAAAGAACAACCATAATGTTTGTTCAGAGTTACAAACAACCTCCATTTTTCACGGTGTTCGTAACTGAGGTTTTACTGTACTTTTTTTTTTCTCATGCTGCACTAGCAATCATGTTTCTAACCCAGAAAAAGTTAATTTTATGGGCAAGATCTTTCCACATATAGAAACGAAAATCCAATCTTATGTTAAAACTGACATACGAAATCAGTTACAGAGTGTTTTGACTAGTTCAGTGAAGATATTAAATGGTCTTTAAGTCTGTTATTAATTGACTCAAAATATATTGTTAGCTTTAACTATTCAGTCTTCTAAATCAGAATCCCATTTTTTCCCCCTGTAGACTTCACAGAATTCTCCAAACATAATATTAAAATCTCTTTATCTTGCAACTCTCTTGATCACTTACATTAGTGGTGCAAGCAAATCAGATTCCACATTCTTAATGCTCTTCTAATTTTGATATACTTTAGTAATAAAAGGCAGAGTTTTTCAGTTGTTTCAAGAGTTAGTTATGTTTTGCAAATCTTTTGTTTTAAGACCAGTTTCCCTATAAATTATCTTCAGCTGGTAGAAAACTGTGGCAGATCCTTACTCTACTTGCAGATTTTAATTTTTGATCCTGTGCAATTCAATCTGGAGCTGAGATGACCATCACTAAAACTGAAAGTTTGGTAAATTTATTATAATACCTATACTTTCTTATAATTCTGCACAAAATTATTTTTCTGGACTGTTTCAAAAAGTGTTTAAACTAAAATGGATGATTTCGGTAAAATATATACCAATGTTGGTAACAAACATATAAACTTTTACTATTAAAGATAGTGGGTAAACATCTTCACCTTTGAAAATCCTCATTCACATCAAAAGTACTACATGGGCAATTAACAGTGATAAGCTAATGTGTTATGTTTTGATTTTTGCTTTGCATGGCTGATCCCATTAGAACCTCCCTTCACTTTAAATTCAGCCAGTTTAATTTCTGTCCAGTGTTTATTACAAGAACCAGCTAATTTGTTAGACTTCTTTTGTGAATTTCCATTTTACTTGTAAACTGTATTACTGCAGCCTTACACAGAGTGGAAATGACTTTCTTGATTTGTGTTGCGTGTGCAATCTGCTTATTTTCTCTTGCTTTGAGATTCTTTACAACAAAGATGATAGAAGATGTGCTTTTGATTACTCTAGTACCTAGCTAGTTCAGACTTCAATGTTTCCCAACTACTGACAGTATTAGAAAGCAAACTAACTGTTCTGATGATGCAGATCTCACAGAAACTTGTTGGCTCTAAATGACAACATACCATGACTGTTGTATATAGTTTGATACAATTTTTTTTTTTTTAAGTGAGGTTAGTGCTGCCTGTTCCAGAATGACAGCAGTGAGGACTTAAGTCTTCTATCCACAGAAAAGTACAGCATGGGCAAGCTTCCCCACATCGTCCCACCAAGGTGCCTCAACTCTGACCTGGAGGGACCACCTCTAGGGGTGAGAGTAGTTCAGCTTCCATGCCCAATCCAGTCCTCAATGCTTCTGAGGCGACCAACAAGATTTTCAGTTGTGATGGATTTTACATGTCAGTGCTAGAAGCAGTCATTCCTCTAAGCCCCAGTTGTTGTGCTGCTTCTGTTCCTAGAAGGCAGCTGACCAGAATGATAACTATGCATTAGTTCTGAGAAAGGCGGGTTCAGGCAGTGAGCGACATAAAATAAAGTGACCTAGTTTTGATATTTTGATGGAAATGTGCTTCCTAGAACTGGATAGTTGAAATGTTTAAACTATAATGATTTGGTTTAGCTTGGTCTGTTTTCTAGATAGAAAATTGGAAGACCATGTGCTAATAGTGTGAGTAAATCATTTTATTGACATGGTTCTGCTTAAACAGAGAGAGGTTTTTCCAGGGATGGGATATACATTTTAGAATGTATTACTAGGAAAAAAGTATGTGTATACATGCAATATCTCAGGGATGCCAGGTATATATGGAACATAAATCTGAGGATAGCAAATCATTTCAGCAATTGTATGTTAAGGAAACTGGAACCCGTGCATCAGTGATCTTCTTTTATCATTTAGATGATAGGTAACTCTCCAAGAGCACTGTTCTTCACTTCTTAATGAAGCAAAACTATTGACTTGAACAGAAATTTTTTCTGAATAAGGAAGCTAGGTTGTCTAGATCCATTTACTTTTGTGTGGTTAAAGTGGAATTCTTCAGTGGAAGCTGCTGCCTGTTCAGTATTTCTGAAAATCATGCCACTGTTTAGGCACACATTCTCTTGAAAATCTTGGTCTTTGCTACTATTTGCACATTTTTTAATTGATATCTGCTCAGAGTTTTTCTTCTGAAGGATTGATTGCCCAGCCAACTGACTCAAAATGACTGTATTTCTAATTTGATCTTACTTGTGTTGGTTCCTAAAATATCTCATATTTAAAGTTTTGCTTATCCCTAGAACAGTCTATCTGATGTCAGTTTAGTTTTGTTTGGGAAGGGAAATTTTTAAAGATGTTCACTGAATGCATATGTGATGTTTCCTGCTTCTGTCTAGCTGTCAGCAATCAATAAGACCTGTCTTTCTTGAAAAAAATAACACAATCCTGTATTTTAAACTTAAATTGTAATACAAGTCAAAATCCAATATTGTTCCTGTCATGGCTGATGTACAAATTAATCGCTCTTAGGAAACAGAAAGAACTTGAAGAACTTGAGAGAGAGAGAAAAAGAGAAGAGAAGTTACGCAGAAGAGAGCAGAAACAGAAGGATCGTGAAGCTCGTAGAAACAAAAAGAAACTTGAAAAAATGCAAGCAGAAGAGCAGAAAAAACTGCAAGAGAAAATAAGACTAGAAGAGAGAAAGCTTCTGTTGGCACAAAGAAATCTTCAATCCATTAGACTAATTGCCGAACTGCTTAGCAGAGCAAAGGTAACTTTGGAAAGCTGTCTTTTTCGTATTATTTCAAGAGCTAACAAAAATGAAAACTGGTAGATTAAAATTTTTACTGACTCACGTGTTTATAAGCCAGACCACTTAGCTATTACATGCGCCAGCAGTCAACCCTCTGAATAGTATGGATTGTGAACTCACAAGAGCCTGTCTTGAAGCGATAGGATGTTTGCCGAGACATCTGTTCCCTAGGAAGGCAGGGGTGGAGTAAAAAAAGAGCCTGAAATTATTGACCTGAATAACATTTTGCATCAGTTGAGAAAAGAGACCTGCCCGCTACTTTGAGATCCAAGAAAGAAATGTGCAGAAAACATGGCATAGAGAACTGAGCAAGGGACTAAGACAGAGGATTCCAAGTTTGAATTTTGTCTTTGCCACTGCTCACTTGTGGCCTTGAGCAGTTCACTTAACTGCTCTCTTTCCTATTTATTAAGTGGGGATTATTGTGGTTTCTTTTGCTAATGTTTGAAAAGTACTTTTGAAAAAGCAGGTGTAACAATATTACAAAAATACAAATATATGTTATCTACTGACAGTGATGACGTGTAAAATCATGTCTGAGTCTACAGTCGTCAACATTGTTTCCATGTGTTTCATGTGACACACTATTATCTTTTTCTTGAAAAAGTCGTAATTGCAGGTATTTTGGATTAGTGGCTAGTGTTTAGTAACTGTTTTCAGTAAGCAATAATGCAGCAGTCTGTGGCAATGCATCATGGATTGGCATTTGTCTCTTGCTGCTATCATGGATCAGGGGTGTTTTAATCTGTATATTAGCATAAATGTAGTGTTAACATTTTAACACAGCATTCCTTTCTATCCATCACATCATCTTATGTACATCACCCTAGTAATTCCTGAGTTTTTGATCCCCATTGAGTGGAGTCTAATTAAATACTCCCACTCCAAGTGAAATAATGCTTAGAGAATTTTTATAAGATTTTCCTTCAAAAAAACCGAAAGGTAGATTCTTATAGTCCAGGGGTAGGCAACCTATGGCATGCGTGCCGAAGGCGGCACGCGTGCTGATTTTCAGTGGCACTCACACTGCGCGGGTCCTGGACACTGGTCCAGGGGGTTCTGCATTTTTTTTAAATAAAGCGTCTTAAACATTTAAAAAACCTTATTTACTTTACATACAGCAATAGTTTAGTTATATATTATAGACTTATAGAAAGAGACCTTCTAAAAATGTTAAAATGTATTACTGGCATGCGAAACCTCAAATTAGAGTGAATCAATGAAGACTCGGCACACCACTTTTGAAAGGTTGCCGACCCCTGTTATAGTATGTTCATCATTGTGATATAAAAAGTTGTTTAGATATTACTGCGTTGTGCACTGAATCAGTACCCGAGAATATCAATTATTGCACCATTTTCTGTGCATAGCTCTCTTTCCCTTCGCATATCTAGGGTAAAACTTGCAAAGGACTGAACTAAGCCTCTTTTGTTCAGCGGCAGAGCAAGGTAAATGTAATATTTAAATAACACACTATTTTGCTGATTGTATTAGACATTTACGTACTTAGCAGAATAAAAACTTCATTTTTTTAAAATTTACCTGAAGCATCTAAACCCATTCAATCCTTGAGTTTTGTGACTGCCAACAAAAACACTAATCCTAATGCTGGTTACTGTAACATTGACGCCTGTCCACTCGAAACTGGACTAAGGTCAACTCATTTGATATAGATTCCTGAATAGTTGTTGGATAGTAACGATTTTTGTTCATATTGGGTTCTGACGAGTAACTTGGAGACAACAAGTACCAAGTCCCATTACCAGTTACTTAAACTGAGCTGGCTGCTTTTTCATTTCAGCTTTATTTGTTGAACAATTTCCTTAGTGCACAGAGTTATGTAAATATTTTTTTAATGGTTTTCTTTTTTATAGGCTTTCCTTTTATATGAAAAAATCTGAATTCTTTAACAGATTTTTGGGAGACATAAGCACATCTATAAACTTCCTTTCTCATCCACTCCCCCCCCCCCAATGTCTTTCAGGCAGTAAAGCTTCTGGAGCAGGAACATAATGAAGAAAGAGTCCGTCTTCAGGAGTTGGAGGAGAGACGAAGGCTGCAAGAGGCTGAACTCAGACGTGTAGAGGAAGAAAAAGAAAGAGCACTTGGACTGCAAAGAAAAGAGAAGGAGCTAAGGGAGAAGCTATTAAGCAATCTCCTGAGCAAGAAAACAGAGGACACACATCAGAGTAAGGAGAAAACTAAGGTATCTCAGTCTGGCTTGTTGAAGACTGTGGTGGGTGCTCCACAGATTGTGTCATCCAGCTGTATAACATCTACCTCAGTACAGTCCATTATGGGTAAACCAAATCAGGTCTATCAGAGGGAAGTAATATCCAATGAAAGTGTGAACTCTCAATCCAAGTATTTAAATGGAAACCTTCACAAGGAAGCTAATGTTAAGGAAAGCAAGACACTTCATTTAAATAGCACTGCCAGTTCTGATAAAAGGAGTTCAGGTGTGCTTTCTTGTATTCCTGCCAATAACCAGCAACACAAGAGTATGCCAAGCTATGACCAGAATGCGTGCAGGAAGGACTTATCCTCTGAGCAAGGCAAATGTAACAGAGAGCCAAGTAAGGGGAGGAGCCATTCATGTAGTGACACAAGTGTTGATAATAGCAAAGATAAAAAGGAAAGGAGCAAACACGGAAGAGACTTGAGTAGTCAAGATGAAAAATATATGAAAGAAAGAAGACTCCATAAATACCCTAGCAAAAGTCACAGCCCTCACCGAAGAAGCTTAAGCCCAGATCGCACCCAGCGTAAGAGGGCCTTGAGTAGTGAGAGTAGACAAGATAAGAAAGAGAAAAGTCATGGTCACAAAAGCCTGAGCAAGAAACGAAAGCACCGAAAGAGATCATTGAATAAGCAAAGAAGTCCTTGGAGTAGGTAATAAAGGAATTTGCCTTCAAAAAAGGCTATTACAGGACAGATCAAGGCCAGAAAGTTCTGAAGTAGATCTCATCTGTGTGACTACTGTGGGGAAAAAATGAAGTTCCTGTTTGGTGAATCTAGTTCATGGAACCAAGATATGGATAACTAGATTTTGATGTTTGTTTATGGTCTGTTTTGTCTCCTTTTTTGTATTACGACAGTGCTCTAGATATAACCAACCTAACTTGGTTTTCATTAGTTTCCATTTTCTGAATCTTTTGATTAGATCACTTAGTTTCTAATGTCTGCAATCATAACATCCTCTGAATTAGGAGAGATATAGGTGTCAGTTAACAGGATTCCAGTCTTGGCAAGTTATTGTGTACAAAATATTTGATTACAAACTTTTCCCTATGCACTCAATGAAAAAACATGTAGCAAAGCAGAATTTTTGCTAATTGAGCCAGGGTGCAGTATTTTTGTATGAAATTTGGAAGTGACCATAATAATATTTACAGAATATCTTTTAAACTGTGCTGCAATGCCTCCATTGTCTTTTGAGGTGTATTTACTTTGTGGAAAACCATAAGGCCCAAATGATCATGGCATCTAATGCCACTTATACATTTCAGAATTCTTTTCTATTTCAGAATAGGTGCACTGTTATGCTTTTAGAACACCAGGAAATATTCAAAAGTGGCCAGAAAGCTGCTCTGTCATGTCTTTAAAATGTTTTGGCTGTTTCTAATTATTTTAAATGGTATGGAAACAGTTTAATTTATGTTTCAAGTACATACAGATGTGTTGTTTTTTGAAAGGGGGCCTTCTTGCTAAATTATATTTTACTTGCAATGTTCAGTTTCAAGGATGCAATTTATCTAGTTAAATAATTTTTTATAACATTTTGCTTCTAAAACTGAAGCTCAGGAATCTTAAAACAGCTTGTAACATGAAGGTGAAAGAAGAGTTCAGTTTTCATTTTTATGGTAAACTTGAAAAATCTATTTCCAGAGAACCCAAATTGCTGTTTTCATATGTCAGTACATTAAAAATTTGCAAAAATACTATATTAAAACTTGCTTTGTTTTTGACATTTGTTTTGAAAAAAATATTTGAAGTTGTGGTTCATTAATGAAATTGACACATCTTTTGAGATATCCCTGTAATTCTCCACTATACTGAATGAGATCACTAACTTTGTAGTGTTTGGTTTGGGTCAGAACTTAATATGGCTACTTCCTGGAGACAGTACACAAAATGAAAACACTGGTATGCAGCCCAGTGACTACCCCCAACTGGTGGTTTCTACCAGCCTACTGTTGCAGAGCTCTGTGTAAGGGGTTAGATTTTTCTTATAGCCCGAGTCTGCTGAAAACTTTTCACCTTCCCCTCAGTTCTAGCTGCTGAAAAAGGAGCATTTCCCCAACCCCTGCATTTTCATTGCCACGTGGCTACTGTACCCCACCCCTAGGTTTTTTTAGACTTCCTTCCCGCTGAATAGCTCCTGTGCCTTTGTCATCTTTTTTTTAAAGCTGGGCAAATAACTGATTTTATTTTTCATTCCCTGGGAGTTCTGAAAAATAAAAATAAAATTAAAATTAAAATAAAAAATAGTTCAGGCTCAATGGAAACGGATTTTTTTTTTTTTAAATTTTTGGGTGGATTGAAAAAATTTCACATTGGTCGAAAGAAACATTTTGGTTTTGGGCATTTTAAAAAGGTGTGTGTTTTTAGGGGCGGGGGGGGTTAAGCAAGAAAAATGGTGGCCTAGATTAAAAAACAGTGGTCCCCCCCACCCCCCTTTATAACCTATAGCCTACAGGATAGGGCACTCACCAAGGATGTTGGGAGAGATTGGAATCCCTGCTCCTGAGCAGGGATTTGAACCCAAGTCTCCCTCTCCCAGATGAGCACCTTGACCTCCAGGCTATTGGTTATTCTCGGGTGAGTCTCCCGATCTCTCCTTTTGAAGCAGTTCCACTTTGTGTAAAATACTTCAATAGTGATAGGAGCAGAGAGAGAAAGTGTGTGATTCTATAGTCTAGTGGTTAGATCACTTATGTGGGAGGGGGAACACCTGGGTTCTAGTTCCTGAGCCAAAAAATATTTATTTATACAGAGTGGAACAGCTTCAACAGGAGATAGAGAAAGACCGTTTTAGAATCTCTCATAGCCTGGTGACTAGGGTACTCAAATGGGTGGGTGAGTGGGGATTAGGACAAGCTGTGTGTGTGGTGGTGGTGGTGGTGGTGTAGTGGTAGTGTCAGGAGAGATTTGGATTCAAGTGCCTGCTCCTAAACAGAAATTTGAGCCTGAATCTTCAAGATTGCAGGTGTGTGGGCTAAAGGTTAAAAGGGGGGCAGTGGTGCTGCTACTACTACTAGTGGTTTTGTGACCTGTGCCTACATCCCCTTGTGAATCTAGCTTAAAAAAAAAAAAAAAATGATTCATTTTGACATTTCCCCCCCAAAAACATTTTGTTTCATCTGAAACAATTTACCAAAATAGACACAGATTCCCAAAATGTTTCAATTGACCCAAATCTGCGTATTTTGGTGAAAGAAGTTTTGTCCAAAAAATATATGCTCAGCTCTGGTTAGCTTTTTTGCTTCCCCAGCTAGCAAAGTAAATGTTGCAGTTCTTGTCAGATTAATGACTGTCCAACTTCTGATTAGCACTAGTGAAAGATAACAATAGTCAACTTTTTCTGTTGATGCTTGGCAAAGACATGAGTAGAAACAAAGGCCTTGCCCCATTGTCTGAAGTAATCTGTCGAAAGCTTTGTTGCTTCATCTAGGAGCCATAAAAGGGGTGTCAATTGAATACAAGGAAAGAGGCTTCTATCTCCTGATTTCCTTATGTCTTCGTCTTATTCTACACCTGAGCAAAATCAGCAATTTACATACATTTTCTCAGGTTCAGGATGGTACCCCTTCTCTCCCATTATTCTGTCACTTCACGCTCCAGATGTTTTCAGGGCTCTTGACTTCCAGGATGTATACTTCCATATAACCATTCATCTAGCCCAAGGAAATACTTGAGATTCACAGTACCTGAGGTAGTGAGTACCTGAGATAGTCATGACCAGCACAAGATACAAGCCATTCAGATTCTGCACATCAGCAAGCGTTTTCACAAAAGGTCTAGCAGTGGTAGCAGCGTTTACCCATACCTAGATGGTTGGTTGATCTGAGGCAGGTCCCAGTAGGAGACAGCCCTAGAGTACGTCCTCTCCTTGTTCACCAGCTAGGTCTCCTTGTGTGCTGTGAAAAAATAAGAATTCAGAGGGACCATGATCAACTCTTGTCAGTGAAAGCCTACCTCCCAGAGGACAAGTTCCAGTCTCTCCAGCCTCTAAAAAATGACCTAAAATCAAGTCTGATGTTGAATACTTGCCTCGGACTACTAGGCTACAAGTCAATGTGTATATCTGTGACACCGCTTGCCAAACTTCTCCTGTGGTCCCTGTAAGTGTTGCAGCTTCCCCATTGTACCCTCTCACAGGCGTATGGGGAGACGGAGTAAATGTGTGGTCCTGAGGACACTGCTTTTCAAAAGATGACAATCTCATGTGCATAAGGTACATGCATATCTACACTGGGATCCACATTGACTATAACGCTGAATAAACACATTTCCTCTAGGATAAGTAACTGTTTGCTCAGAATCAGTTGTGTATCACAACGCATTTGTTGGTGACGTAGTGTCTTTAGCTTTCAAATCAGATGTCATTGGATCCCAAGGGAAACTAAAACAGGTTCTGGAAATCATGTACCTAAATTTTAAAAACTTGACTAATTTTTTGCATCCACTAAAAGTGTTTTAGTAGCAAAAGATAAATTGTTCTATATGAAATCTTACAGATTTCTTTAAAAATAAATCACTGACAAAATCTCATCACTTTAACAGGCAAGACTGACTTTCAAGAGCAGTCTGATTAAAATCTGGTACTATTTCTGTGATTTTTCTACTGAATCAAAGTAGTCTTGGCAAGTGACTTCATGTTCATATAATCAGAAAGATACTTATTTAATCTATTATCCTTTGCCATCTGTAGTGGCTTTAAAACAGATACTCCTGTTCACTGAAGTTTAATCTCTCTGATCAACAGGCTCTTAGCCTAATTAACATGTACTGCTTACACTCCAAAGCACTGTTTTTGTTGTGTTTTTTTCCATTTAAAATGTGAAATGAACATTGCTGGAGGAGGTACTGGTATGGCAAGAATGCCAAGTGTAATGGATCTTTTTAGCTTTCACTGCAGGTATGTCTGTACATTAACGAATAGTTGCAAATCAGTTCTGAAACAATTTAAAATATAAATAACTTACTACTTTGGGACAGGGAGTTTCAATGTCAAAGAGATGCACTACTGCAATAAAGCAAACTGTAAACTGTTGCCTGATTTAGGATGTTAATCATATTAATTTGGATAGTATAGGTTATAGGCTTATCAATTTGATTAGAAGATAATGCTTTTGTTCCGAATTAGGCTTCACAGAATTTACAAAGGACTCTCAGGGGTATGACAGGAAGCTTATACTGAGACAGATATAAGGTTAAAGATTTTTTATTAAGATAAAGTAGTAATTAAATGGTAAAATAACTAGCGTTTCAGAGTTACAATTGTATTACTACTATTTAAAAGATATATTTGATATTATGGTATTATATGTTACAAAGCTTTGGTTAATATACTCACACCCTTCCTTGATAGCTTGGTGGTGAGAGAGACAGGACCAGCCTTGCCTTTGGTGATTTAGGTTCCTTAATTTTTGAGTGAGAGGTGCAAAGCTTAGAAGAAGCTAGAGCTAAGAGCTATCAAAGCTAACTTAGAATTTACTTATCCAACTTAACTTTAAAATTAAAACCTAATAAAACTAAGAACAAAAGCTTAGGGAAACCAAGCTTAGCTTAGTTCCCTTGGATCTTAGAAAGCTTAAGAAAAACAAGTATAGCTTATTTACTCTAGCAAGATGGGTTACCTCTTTTATATGGCACAGGTGCCTGAAATTCTTTTTTCTATGCCCAAACTTTATTTTTCACCCACAAAAATGTTAAGGTACGCTTACGTCATAGGCCAGTATGTTTGTACAAATTGATGACATGTACAGACACATTAATGACATTAGATTATACACACGTTATTTTTGTTCTCACGGTTATTTTGTGTTTTTTTTTGTGTGGTGTACCTGTTAAGTCTGAGGGTACAGACTTGGAAACCCCCCATGCCATTCTACCATTATCTATCTATCTAGGTGCAAGGTCTTAGACATATGTGTGGGTGCTGACTTTGCTATCTGGATGAAAGGTTCCAGACATAGATTCGCTAACATGGCTTTAGCTTAACATACAGGCCCCTTGCATTACAGCCAAACTTACTTTCATATAAATTTATAAACCTACTACAATAAAGCAAATACTTAAACTAGAAGAAAAGTGTGTGTGTGTACACACACACACACACACACACACTAGTTTAAGTGGTAGAAGAATCCATGGTACAACAGTACTGTCCCTTCCTTGTGATGAGGGGTAAGCGAGCAGCAATGCCCCGTGCAGCAGGGCTCAGGCGAGCCCCACACATGGGAAGGGGGGGGCCTTTCAGGCCAGCCCTGTGTGAGGAGGGGTGAGAAGTTCAGGCCAGCTCCAGGGAAGGTTAGGTAAGCCCCTCATGGTGTCCCATTTAGGAAATATAGTCACTAGAGCCAGTACAGGCAAAGGAGCTGAGATTTTACAAAGTCAAGCACTGCCTTCCTTCACTCCCGGAACTCCGCTCTTGAGACCTCAGGGCAAATACTTAACATAAACCATTAAAAACAATTCTCTGATCCCTCTGAAAATTATGATGGAGAATATCCTCCAATGAGAATAGGAACATGCTAACAGGGGATGGACATACTTCTTAAGCTCCTGCAGAATCCAGAAATATGAGGGTGCATGTAGTGTATCTAGTAAAACTAGGCAGCGTTATCAGTGGCAAAGGGTAGCGTAATTCTACTGGTGAAGAGTAATGAGAGAGGAGTTTCTCTGCTCCAGCCTCAACCATCTAAGGCATCTGGTGCTGGGAGGGGGAATCAGAGCAGAAGGGCTAGTCTTGCAGTGGAGCCAGCTGACTGAGTTTCTATTTGCTCTTCATGAAGTAAAGCCTGCTATACTGCCACCTGTCTCTGCTCCCTTCCAACCTCAGCATCAGTCTCTTCAACACTTTTTGGGGGTCTGGAAATGGTTTTTCCCCCAACCCCTTCCAACCAGATAGCTGAGGGAGGAAAAGTGCTCCTTTCTTCTTCTCCTCCTCCTACTTGTCAAAAAAAATGACCATCCTAGGGGGTGCTACCACAGTTCTTGTAGATAGAGACCATCTTTATTTCAATCTATAACTTCATTTATGCCTGCTTGCCTTAACCCTCAACAGGTAATCTGGAAAGCAGTTCTCAGCAAGAAGAGGGGCTTTTCCCAAGACAGTGAGTACAGACATTCAAGGTCCACCATTATGAGTCTTTTCCCCTCACACAGAAGGACCCTAAAACAGAAGACTCCAATGGTTCTACAACACCAAGATTAAGCTATAGCTAAAGTTTTTGCTTAAGATTAGTTTGTACAGCAGAAAGGGAGAGAGAAGGTCAAGTAATGACAAGATCTGCATGGGATAGCCAGTAGGCATGTGTTCACCTACTACATTTGTGATGAGTGGTGGAGCAAGCCATTCCCTACAGCCACGCCTGCACCAATCACTATCCCCTTTATTTCCCCTTTTTTTGACTCTCTTCTTTGTTTAAGTTTCAGCTGCACTGCTTCATGCTCTGAATCTGTCAGGCCTCACAAAGCTTGCATTAATTATTTTTTTTCTGGGGCTTCATTCTGGTGGCAAAGTCTGAGTTCAAGTGAGTTATTGGCAGACAGTGTGTCTGCAAAACTGAATGGAGCAACAATGGCTTCTGGTCTCCAGCTCTGTTCTTAAAAGACTTATTTCTTAAAGACCCTCTACAGCTGTGAGGAAGATTGAAACTGTGGGTTTTTTGTCTGGAGGTGGTGGGAATCTCTGGAGCTCCATTTGCTCTAAGTGTCTGCTACTAGTTAATCTAACATAAGCAGGGAAACTCATTTTGGTCACCATTTCTGGTGTGTGGTGCAAAAAGTTTGCTAAATGCAGATGGGAACTGGATTTATTTTGCAGCGTCTAGAAGGGAAAGACAATACACAAGGAAAGAAAACTTGTTGCATATCAATATTGCATATTCCTTCAAACAGACATACAGTGCAATGTTCAATAAGCACTCAGGAGTCAGGCAAAAAAGCACAGCACTGTGTTATCTTCAAAGCACTCAGCTCAGTCTACGTCTGCTCAGGCTTCTAAAGACATCTATTTTATACTGAGTATGTGCTGTATCTTCATACCAACAGTTGTATATTTACTTCCATACTAGCATTACATAATCTCACTAACCTAGTCACTTCCATACTAGTAACATATCTATCCTTATCAGTTGTACATATTACATGGTAAATTGGTATCAGTCCTTATTTTTCATGGGCGGCTTTGTTGTTTTTTCATATGTAATCATATTTTATTCTCAAATCTGATTGTCATATCATTTTTTTAAATCTCCTATTCTTCATGACTTGTTGTTGTTGTAATTATTTTCTGTTGTACTGTTTGTCTACAGCAAGTGATTTGTGGAAAGATAGGTTCATTAATCAAAAGTGCATAGACAATTCCTTGCAGATTTAACAAAGTAACAGCTTTACATAACACATATTCTTTAGCATTGCGCTAAGATGTCTGATGGTGACTCCAGAGAACAAAAGCAGCCTATTTTTATTTTTTAGAGTTCCTTCATGTCTTAACAGGCGCCTAGAGTTTAAGCCTCAGTAACAGTATACATGGAAACATATTGCTTTTCAAAACACTATCAGATTAGTGCAGTTATCTGCAAACCTCATCATCACTCCTCAGTCTCCTTGCTTCTAGTAATCTTCTAAGATGATTATCTCTGGTGTCCTTAAAAATAATCTTGATAGCCATGGTACAAAAGTTTTCCAAGTGGACCTAATCAACTGTATGGCCTTTTTATTACCCAAGTCTTTTCTGTCCTTTGCTGGGACTGAAAAAAAAAATGTCTGTCAGTCTTGTGGCAACATAGCAGTTTAATTAGTTATTATGCCCTTAAATGTCTGGTTATGCAGCCAAAGCTACAGCAAAAATAAAGCATCAAAAACATTTTCACAGTGGTGAACCTTTAACCAAAGTGTAATTCATGCTAAGGTGTCATTCCCCTCTCGAAACTGCTCTACCCAGGCAGAGCCAAGCAGCCTGCCAGCTGGATTATAATAGCTGCTAGCTAATGGAATTATTGTTTTTAGTTCAAGTGGCAGAAGTCTGTGCCACGATGCTGGAAGTAGAGCAGGTTGGGAAATTTTAGCCAAAATGGGTTTTTTTAATCAGAAAATGCAAATTCATCAAAACCAAAACCTTCTGTGGAACAACTCAGTTTAAATGTTCAGTTTCTCAGGTCCAGGATCCCCAACCCACTCTCCTCGCCCCCCTCCCCCACAATAGTATGAAACAGCTGTGTGATCTGCAGCTGGTTCATTTCTGAACCACGCCAAGGAAACATCTGTACACACTTGTACTCCACATGTTCTATTTCCTCACCCTTGTGTTCTGCCCTGATATGCAATGGCAGGACCTTCTGCCATTTGTGGAGGGTGAGGAACCCCAGTGGGCCAGCCTGTATTCCACCTTGGTTCCACGGCCTGCCAGGGATATCAGTTGGCTGCTCCTTCATGGAGCTGTGAGCATGGGTGTGTACTTGGCGCAGTTCACCCTTATCCCTGTGACACTTGTCCTTTTTGTGGCATGAGGGAGACTCTGGCGCACATTTATCTCAAGTGCACCAGATTGCAGCCCCTTTTTCAGCTCCTCCAGACGCTTCCCCTAAGGTTCTGGCTGCACTTTCCCCCTGCACCTCCTAATTTCCATGCACACGCTGTCCGTGGCCCCATAAATTCACAAGATCTCCTCGTCAACCTCCTCCTGCCACTGGCCAAAGTGGCCATCCATAAAATCAGGAGAAGTATGTTGGACAGGCACTGAGTGACTGTGGGGCTTATTTCCATCCTTCCCTTCAATCACACATTCAGGCAGAGTTCCTCTGGGCTGCGGATGTGCTGGCTCCTTAGATATTTTTGAGGAGCAGTAGGTGCTGTTTGGAGTTCTCTGCTCGATGTCCCCTTCAGTATCCCTGTTTTTGGCCCTGTAACGCTCATTCCCATTCCTGTTTGATCATTTGCTGTCCCCCAAATTTAGTTGAAACCTAGGCTTAATGCAGGGGTTGGCAACCTTTGGCCCGTGGCCCGCCAGGCTGAGAGATGTGCTGGCTGCGGCTTCCCGCCACCCCAATTGGCCCGGAGCAGTGAATCGTGGCCAGTGGGAGCCATGATCGGCCAAACCTGCAGAGGCGGCAGGTAAACAAACTGGTCCGGCGTGCCAAGGTGCTTACCCTGGCAAGCCGCTGCCATAGGTTGCTGACACCTGGCCTAGTGGCTTCTCCCCTGGGGCTAGGGTAAAAGCCTTCAGTTGTGGGTGGGCTTCCCATGACTTCAATAGATAATTTAGCACAGGAACTTGAGCCTGGATCTTCCAAATCGTAATCAGTGGGCTGCTGGCTATTCTAAGATGGGCGTCTGTTTGTCTCTCTCATTTTTTTTTTTTTCTGATGGAGAGGAAATGCAATTTGAGCAACAATAGTGGATCTGATTTGAATAGACAGAGAGTAGGGGGAAGCAGTAAATCCTTTTCCCACTGAAAAAAATCATGTTACTTCTTTTGAACAACTCTAATACCCATGGAGTGAATAATACTTGACAGGTGGTGACAGAATTAAATGACATTTGGGAAGGAAATAACTTGCCAAATGGCTTCTTTAATAAGTTATGTCTTTCCAAATGACATTTGCTGCACATGCCAATTTTTTTTTATTTAAGTTATAATCTCCCAATCTTGCAAAGGCAAGTAGGCTGTGCTCTGCCCTTGATCAAAAATATTGTCAAGATTTGTCCTCTATAATAGTGTGGACTGAATGTGGACAAGGCACCATATAGTGGGGCAGAGCTAGCTGGGCCCAAAGGCTCTCCTTAATCCTTTCCATGCTGGGGGATTGTTTCTCTGTTTCATGGCAGATGTGCTCAGAGAATACCGTACACTGGTAATATAAGTGCATGTAACGTTTGTAGTGGCGCTATGCAGTGAAGACAGAGAAAATATGGCATTTTAAATAACATTCTGTACATCCACACATAGGCCAAAATGCTTGTAATAATTTTGACCTAAATTGAGGCTGAGTGTCTCCAGCAACCTTTGGATAATTGGGATTTACTTTTATTTTGGAAGAGAGTGTCCACATGAGGCACAGTTCAGAAAAAGCTTATTCTGCACTAGCTATGCTGGTCAATTTCCCTGTGTAGACAAAGCCCAAGTGACTAAAACACATGATGTTTTGTTAGCTGTATTTCACTTACAAGTTTAGTCTTGTCTAGAAATTACATAAAATCAGTAAGTAGTTGAGAGTACAGAGGCTGGAGAAACTAATTACCTTAACTAAGCCTGCTACTACTATTTGTTATAGGAAACTGTGCTTATCTACAGCAAAAGTGAACTATGAAAAGCCCTGTTTCGAAGAGTTTAGCTTGGAAATCACATATCTTTTTCATGGTCAAGAGAATTGATGGTTCTTAGAGAGGAAAAAAAGCAAAAAGGAAGAAACTTTGAACTGGCTTGTAAACTAAAGATTTTCCCATCCTTTGTACCTTTACTTCAAATAAGGCTTACAATACTGATGAAATTCCAGAAAAATTAAAATAGTTTCAAAATGATACCTGCATATTGTATTTTGTGTATAATAGGAGATAGTCTTGTGCTGGTATAGGTGGCAAAGCTTGGCTATACATACCCGGAAAAGGTAATTTCAAGCTGTTTGGGGATTGTTTGATAATTCATTTTCCCGCATTTTTAAACTCTACTTTAGAATTGTGTGGTTGAACTGACACAAGCAATTCCATAATTCCACTGGCTGATAAACTTGATTGGAGACAAATAAGGATCTATATTTAAGGATTCTACAGTTCCACACTGGTGCCAAAATCACCTGCTCAGAATAGCATAGAACTAGGATAAAAGTTTGCCGTTGTACCATGGTTGTGATTAGACCCTGAATTAATTTAACTGATTTATTATGTCTTGATAAACTGTAACATCCCCTGTTCAGGTTTTTGACATTGTAAACACTATCATCTAAATATCTTTATTTTGCTTTCTATAACTTCTCATTAGCTTTTTAAATGCCATTTTGACTGATGAAACGTATAAATTCATAGTAATTCTCCAGCCTGTACTTTCTGGACAGAGAGCCAAAGAACAGCAAGAAACCTAATAGAAGTAACTAGCTGATTCAAATTCTTCAACCAATGTGTGTGTTTCTCACAACTAATAAGGTTAAGTGAACTACCCAGTGTGATCTGTATCTAGTGGAAAAGAGGCTTATTTAAATGACGAAGGCAAGAGGATCTCTCACAGAACGCTGAAGGAAAATGAGCTCCACAGAAGACCTCGACTATCCTCAGATCTTATTTCAATACAACAATGGGTTTTTAGTCTCAAAGGTAAGAATTACAAATAATGCTTGGAAATTATATTAAAACTAGGTAGGTAGAAATTTCCAAACTCAATTTAGATGATTATTTTAAATCTAAAGAAAGGGACAGACTCAATACAAGGGGTTCCAGTTTTAACCTCAATCTCCTAGTAGTTTGTCAAATTTTAACTTGAAATAGGCATGATGAAAGTTTGCAGAAAAAAAATCTGTAAGAGACGTCACCTTCAATGATGGTCCAACTCTGAGATAATTTATCCAACTCCTTGAATTTAGGGGTTTTGGGTAAAGGGAACCCAGATCTGAACTAAGTTGTATTACTATAAAATCTTCCAAATGATGCTTTGCTAAATTAAAATCACCCACAATCGTGCCAGTCTGTTTTGCTAAGAGAATATCTCCAAATACCTCTAAATTTTGGTTTTTAGATAAACAGACCACAGATCCAAATGACTCTTGGTTTTGATTTTCCAAAACCTAACCTCAGATAATACAGTTTTGCAAAAATATTCTCAACTACAGTGAATTTTGCATATCTGTACTTACCTTGTGCTGCAAAAGAGAACACAGTGGCTTAGCTATATTTTGGCCAATTGTATCCCTTGAGGGGGAAACAGATCTAGTTTAATGACTGTCTTTCAAGAAACAGAATGGTAGTAAGGCAGAGGTGGAAACCCAGAGATTTCATTTCCCTCTTTGAAGATTTTTTTACAAACCATGTATTCCAATTAGTATTTAATATTTCCTGCTCTGTCAAAAGCCAACACAGCAAAACAAGAAACATAATTCATAGGGGTGGGGGGGGGGGGTAGAATTAAATGCCCAATGAGTCTCCTTTCCACTATGGAGAGAATATAGGATAGTTTAAACAATAACAGTTTTTTAAGCACTCAGGCAGTGGATGGCCAATATTTTTCAAATTCACACTCTTAAAATATATTTTTGAAAGACAGTCTAAAGATAATTTTGATTTTGCTGGATGGTGTGTTATCTCTGAGAGGGAGAGGGGGAACTCTGGGGAGGTTTACAAAGGATCATGGCAAGCAGGAGATTAGAACTGTCACACTCCAGCATTTTTGTGAACTTTTTCTATGACAACAATAAAATGTGCAATTTAGCATTATACGTTCCATGCTAGACAGAAAGACATAAATAAAAAGACATTTGTTACCATCTGGAGATAGGCTATTAGATCTATCTAAGGGCTCCAAATCTTTTAGGATTGTTTCTGGCTTTGATGCACAAGACTTTCATTGTTTTTTTTAACAATAAGTCACATCATCAGTCCCTTAATCATAGCACAGTGCCTTTAAAATGTGGTATTGGTAAGGGTCTGTTCTAAAACTATAAAAGCAAAAAAAAAATGCATACACAATACCTGACCTTAATATGTGATCATTTAATGGGTAGTTCAGCAGGGAACAGAAATGAAAGAAGCAGTGCAATTTACACAATGGTCTCCGTGCTAAAAGCAACTGCAGCATTTTCATGGTTGAAAAACACTTTAATGGTGGTTTTTACAATTCTTGTAAAAAAAATTTCACCTAAGGACCTGGGGGGCATCTCAGGGCACCATCAGGGCGCATCTGCACTTTTTCTTAGTCCACTGTCTCCACGGCGATTTGCTTTCAGATTATGTTTACTGCCTGTGAACTGGGAGTGTTTGATCTACTGCTGAAGTCAGAAGGGTCCCTGTCTTCAGATGCCATTGCTGAACGTCTGGGTACCAGCATCAGTGGAATGGAACGGTTACTTGATGCCTGTGTGGGATTAAAGCTCCTGGAAGTCGAAATGAAAAGTGAAGGAGGTAATGTTGTTGGGAAGGGAGAAGACTAACAATTAAATCACTGTTGGTTTTAAGGCCTCATTAAATAGTATGTGCGAGACTGAGTTATAATATTAAAAGCAAAACTGCCAGAATGAGGGAAGAGGTATAGTGTGATTTGAGAAATCTCAAAGCAGCAGATTTACAAAAACTGAACTTGGGTAGAAGTAAGAGAGAACAACAGATGCATAGTCACTTTTCTACCTTTCCTAAGAACCTCTTTAACTCACTGGAGCAAATTCAAAAGCAATAGTAATTACCCATGCATAAGGGAATTTGAGTCTAAGCAACTGTAAGGGAATCTAAGAGAATGTTGTAAGATGTGTAATTAATATATAGTCTGGAGGCCAGAAGATGGTATTAGTTACACTAATTTAGACTTCTTTAAGCTCTCCCGGCAACTTGGCCAATTGTCTTTATATCTTTATATTAATTATCTTTATTACATAAAGTGCACTTTCAGATTTCCTGAGCGAAAGACAAGAGGTCAGATCCTCAGCTGCTATAAATTGGTGGAACTCCATTGAAATTGACAGAGCTATGCTGTTTATGCTGTCTGAAGGTCTGGACCTCTGCAGTGTGAAGTGTACTTTAAAAATATTTACAGATAGCTTAGAAAGAGATGTGTTCAGACAAAGCAACCCTAATTGAAAATCCTATGTATACAAAGAAATTTCTTTGCTATGTGTTCTCTGGTTTCAGCCTGAATTGTGCTCTCAGTACATGATTTAGCAGGCAGAAATGAGGAGAAAAGCCCACAGAGAGCAGGAAAAGACTGTACCAGATACAATATCTATCTATTCTTTCTAATCTGTTATATTCCATATGCAGCAAACATTGGTGAATCTCTCTGTAAATATCACCCACACATTTTGCTGACAAAACCAGCAGTAGGTATCCTCCCCATGGCAATCAAGCAGTGTTCTAAGGATTAATATAAATCCACTGGTACACAGGGACTGCTATAATAAACATCCAAGAAGAGTGGCCTTTTTACACGTATCTTTTCTACTCTTAGGCCACATCTACATGGGGAAGTTATTTTGGAGCAAGGAAGGGGGAATTTAAAGCGCTATAGCCATTCCACAGTAGCTCCCCATATGGATACTCTTATTCTGGAATAAGAGTTGACTTGTTCCAGTTTAGCTTGATCCACTTCCAAAATGGATTAATCTAAAATGGAAAAAGATATTGATATTCCACAATAATGGTGTCAGCATGGGGAGCTCTCACCAAACAGTTATTCCAGTCCATTTCACCATGTAGACAAGCCCTTAGAAATCTGTGGCCACTTCAGAAGCCACCTACACCCTTTTCATGGCAACCAGGCCAGCTGCAGGAGCACAAACGAGGCAGCATCCACCCTACTAATGGAAATTCAGGTGGATGCTTCAGAGGAACTTTTCACCTCCATGGCAGCTGCCTGGGTGTAGAACACATGCAGAGACTTTCCTGGAACTGCCCAGACCCCAGTCTTCCCATCACACACAGCTGAAGAGTAGATTTAAAGCCTAACCTGGTTCTCACTGAGTTCAGTGAGCGTTTGCCTGTGCTGTAAGAGAGAGAACATGTTCTATACCAGTCCATATATCTGTCCATGAAAGACATATATGAAGCATAGTAAGAGCCCCAAACTTTGCATCTGTCAGATGACTCCCATAATCAGCCAGCGAGAATATTGAAATTCAGTAGCAGTAGATGGCCTCAGAAGTGTCTGAGCTTTTCAAGTTAAGGATTATGGGTGGTCTTATGTCCTGGGGATTTAACTCTCCCTATTGGTTTCCTCATCAGGTGAAAACAGACTGGGACGTTAGGTGTTATCGCTGAAATAAGATGCTTTTGAGCACATACACTAAAAAGCATAGTGGAAAGAGATGTCACCACAGGTGTATGGCTTATATACTTTCATAAAGAAGTGCTGATAGTGATGGGGTGTGCTTTTTACATCCTGGAATCCTTCACTCCAGTTCTTACAGCATCTGATGGGTAGATATGGTATGCTATGCATGAGTGCCTGGACCCTCTCCCATCTCTGGTCTGTTTAAACTGGGGAATCTCCTGCAGTTTCTTTGTTGCTTTGATTGTATTCCTACAGCTTGTTCTTGTTACATAGATCATGCTGTAAAACAGGCTTTGCACAATGACAAGTTTGTAAATGTTAACTTACCTTTCCCTTTATTCCGTTTAGCCTTTTACAGGAACACAGAGCTTTCCAACCTCTATCTTACAAAATCAAGTCCCAAATCTCAGTATCATAATTTGATGTACTACTCCAAAACTGTCTATTTGTGCTGGCACTACCTGACAGATGCTGTGAGGTAAGGAGATGAAATCTTATGTCGTTTGTACAAAACTCATGTGCCAACACCCATTGCAATACAACACTTTGCTACATTTGTGAACCTGCTCAGGAAGAGGCGTGTCTCTGGGGAAACATTAGAAAATGAAGACATATGTAACCCACACACCTCCTGCATGTGGTGCTCTGTCCCATGTGGCTTGAGCAGCATGCATTTAGCTCTAGAGCTCCCAGGTTCAATACTGTCTGCTGATAATACATATTAACTGGTAATTGTTTCAGAAGAATGTTGAAGTGCAAAGTATCAATATTTCTACATGAGCTTATATTTGCTAGTGCTTCAGTGGATGAATTCACTGCAGATTCAGGAAACAGACTTTTATACTATGCTTATTTGGTGTGTCCCAAGGGGAACATTTAATCATGACAACAGTTTCTGTGGAGGGAAGCCCTCGGTCAGGCAAATGATGATGAATAGTGACTGAGGGATGCTTACAAGGATCCTAATTGGTTTTGTTGCCAAACGCAGAAGAAAGTGAGGAAGGAAGTCAGTGTATATTGGGCCAGAATCTCAGCCGGCACAAGTCAGCACAGCTCTTTATGGAGCTGTGTCAATTTACACCAGCTGAGGATCTGAGCCCTGTCACTGGTACATCAAATAGCAGTTGTGTTTCCTTCCCCTTAGTGGTGTCCGATAATGAACTTTAAATAACAACAAAGTAGAGACTGATTTCCTTTTTGAATTTTTTGGTGTGGCACAGACAGCTTTCAGAATGATTCAAGCAATCAAACAAATGGTAACACTTGTAATACCAAAGGTGATTCCCTTTTTCCTTAATAAGTTTAATAGAATAAGTACCTTAATAAAATTGCCACCAATGCAGCAAGGAGTTAAACCAAAAATATGCTCACAATTTTGTAATTTTTTTTAAGAGATGGGAAAAACCAGTATGAGCGAGCATTTGGCGTTTCATCAAAAGACCTCTTTGGGGCTCTCTACAGGTAATAATCAATTTAGTGTTGGGATGACTTTTCTACTTTGTATTACGACGTCAATGGTGAAATATGATGATTAGTCTTATTCACATGAAAAATCATTTCAATGGTATCCAGTGTTGAGAATTTCTGGTATTTCTAATACGCTTGTCATTTGGTATCAAAGCAAAAAATTCTTACTTGGAGCCTATCATGAAAGTTTGTTATGCATCATACTTGGTAGAATGGAAAATTCTGTTAAATGAGAAACATCTGGGGATCTAGCATCATAACACCCTCCTGAATGATAAGTGTAACATGTTTTTTTTCCAGTAAGCCTCATAAAAATGTAGGAAACAGAGTGGATTTATTTTAAATGTTTTGAATAGCTACTAGTATAAATTATTTTTACTAGTGGTCACTGTAGTCTATTGTGCATGCTGGCTGAGAAGCAGGATTTTATATAGTATTTGAGATAAAAGTTAGTGAAAGATTAATATTATGCTAGCCACTAATGAATGTATCATAATTTACTTCTGCTACAAATAATGTTCTTTCAAATCACTAGATCAGAAGAAGAGATGATCCAATTCATGTATGGTTTAAATGCAATTTGGAGTATATGTGGCAGAGATGTGATTGCTGCATTTGACCTATCACCTTTCACCGTCATTTATGATCTGGGAGGTAAGTGTCATCAGAATTTTGAACTGTGTTCTTTGGTAAGCTATGGATAAATACTGCACTTATACTACAACCTTTGTGAGCAACAGAAAAACAGGACACACTTCAAGGTCAGGATCAATCACAAGGGAAGCATTTTACATTTTGAGTCAAAGTCGTATAAAATTATGAAAATGATAAAAGCATTAGAAAGTGGAATGTTTTTCTCAGTCTAAAGAACCCATAGATCTAAGTAGCAGCTTATTTTCCATCTCATTGATTTGGTAGGTTTTTCTCTGCCATTGCTTAAGAAATTCTGCCAGAACAGCCTCCAGGCTACTCTTCACTTCATTCAGTGACTTTAGGTTGATAAATTGCCAACATCCGTCTTACCCCCAAACAGCTTTACCGTTGTCTCTGTATTTCAATCCTGACAGGATTTATTGCACCATGCAATCTCCATTACTACTTCTCCCCCATTGTTTTGCTCTTCCATGTTTCTAAAACACAGAAAGCAGAAATGAAGTCTGGCTAATCTGTTCTGGCCATTTTCACTTCTCAACCTCTAAAGGCATTCAGTGTGCCTCAGCTGTGTCTTATTCTTCTTTGCAATGGCCTTACCAATGATTTTCTGAGTAATATTGATGACAATTTCCACTGGAGCTGTGCATAGCATTAGAACAGCCTCTGCCAATATAGCGCCCTTGTGGCAGCAAATATAGCCTCATAACAGGGGTAGGCAACCTATGGCATGGGTGCCGAAGGCGGCATGTGAGCTGATTTTCTGTGACACTCACACTGCCCAGGTCCTTGCCACTGGTCCGGGGGGGGTCTGCATTTTAATGTAATTTTAAATGAATCTTCTTAAACATTTTTAAAACCTTATTTACTTTACATACAACAATAGTTTAGTTATATATTATAGACTTATAGAAAGAGACCTTCTAAAAACGTTAAACTGTATTACTGGCCCATGAAACCTTAAATTAGAGTGAATAAATGAAGACTCAGCACACCACTTCTGAAAGGTTGCTGACCCTACCCTGTAATTTGGCTGTAAAAATTCTGCAGATATCTTCAGTCACACTGCAATCACTTAGACTCATAGACTTTAAGGTCAGAAGGGACCATTATAATCATCTACTCTGACCTCCTGTACAATGCAGGCCACAGAATCTCACCTATCCCCTTCAATAACAAACTCCTAACCTATGTCTGAGTTACTGAAGTCCTCAAATTGTGGTTTGAAGACCTCAAGCTGCAGAGCATCCTCCAGCAAGTAACCCGTGCCCCATGCTGCAGAGGAAGGCGAAAAACCTTCAGGGCCTCTGCCAATCTGCCCTGGAAGAAAATTCCTTCCTGACCCCAAATATGGCAATCCTGTGCATAGCTTTTAGAACAGCCCCTCTGCCAAATGTATGGCAGCAACTATAGACCCTACAGTGTTGGATGTCAAAAATTCTGCAATCACCAATACACCACAATCACTTCTGTGTTTTTCATGAGCCAAGTGATATATTAAAATCTGCTACATATGACGATGATGATGTTTTCAAGTGTTAGTTTTATTATTTCAAGGTTTTCTTGACTACATTTGTTGGGTATTTCCATGGCCGATGGCCCTGATTTCAGCCTCAAGTTGTAATTATCGTGTATTTAAGGATGGGCCTGTGGCTTAAGCACCTGGGTGAATCAGTGTCCATAAGCATGCCTCTTTTCTGCCCTCCAACTATTTCATTTTAAGTAATCTCACTGGGAAAATGAAATCTCACAGTGCAAAAGTTTCAAGGTTTTAGAATAAACTGTATCCGAAAGTTGGGATGAAAAGCCAAATCTCAAACATTTTTGCAGGAGAGAAATTTCTGCAACACTTCATTTTGGAAATACCAAAGTGTTCCTATTGAGGGAACTATTTCAAAATTTCCCAGATGAAAGATGCTTCTTGGAGGGAACTCTGCTCCTGTGGCAACCCCACCACAGGAGCTGCTGAGGACCAGGGAGCTGGGGATCCCAGAAAACTGTTTCGCCTATAGGTTAACTGGCAAGGGTAGGGCAGGCAAAGCTGGAAGTAAGTAAATTATTCCTGAAGCTTAGTGTATTCATAGCCATGAAATCTTCCAGATGGGGTCCCACGCCCACCTGTCAACTTAAAGTCCCTTCGCCCCCTCTCCGGGGGCCTTCTCCCAAGACAAATGTACTGGTTGTCTTGATGATTTCTTCTGTGCTCCAGACTGGAATCAGTGTTTTTATTACAAGGGATTTAAAAGTGTTCTTGGTGATTGTCTGTATAGAATTAATACTGAAGAGCCACTCTACAATTTTGTAGGCTCAAAATTTGGACCACTTGCCTCCCTCCCATCCTTCTTTCTGTTTGCAAAGTCCTTATACAGAAAATCTTTCGGTGCGCTTTTTCGGTCTGAGTCCAAACCCTAAAATAGTTGATGGGAATTGTCCCATTGACTCCACTGATCTTTGGAGGAGGCCATTGTTGAATGCTCACTGCTTGCAGTCTGATGCAAATGACTAGTTCTGCAGGAACAAGCCCATGTATTTTTGGGATGGAGCAAAAGCAGCTGAAGCACAGAAACCAGATCAGTTTTCAGTTCACTGTGGTAAACAGTGAGAAAAACATGAGTTTAAATATCATGGGAAAAATAACCTTGGCATATGCTGTCCTTTAATGTAAACTAACTCAACTCATGCTCCTCACCAGTTTCTTTCCCCCTCTAGGGCTTGTTTTTACAATACAAACAAACCCCATCCTGAACATTAACTGTATGGGAATGTTTTGAATGGTGAATACTGGATGTGAATCTTTCACATTTTTAACAATTCGATTATTTTGCTCGTGGCTCAGTGTGGCATTTTCTATATATCAAGACCTGGCTTTGGTGTAAACCTAATAGGAGGAGATAAGTGCTTTGGAAATCCAGCTTGTAGGGAAGGGTGCCTAGAGTTCTAATACACTGCTGAAGTGACTGTGCTGATTGTGACCATGCTGGGACACAAGAGTTTATCATAGCTCTGCCCCTGGTTGGCTGGATGACCTTAGGCAAGTCATTTCCCCTCTTTGGGCCTTTGTTTTCCCAACAGTACAATGGAGATAATGATATGTGCCTTCTTTGTGAAGTGCTTTGATATTCATAGATTAAAAGCTCTATAGACTCATAGACTTTAAGGCTGGAAGTGACCACTGTGATCATCTAGTTTAACAGCACTATATAAGAGGCTAAATATTATTATTTGCTATGTGCATTCCTAAATATTGAAGATGGGAGCTTTAAAACAGAAAAATGATGTGTCGATTTTTGATAAGGGAATATCTACTGTGGTGGGTCACTGGTATTTTAGCTTTTAGCTTTATGTAAGGCTGGTTGAAATTTTTTCAGAATATTTTCATAAAAAATTGAGGTTTCTGTTTTGCAGTGTTCAAAACAGACCCAATTTCATTGGTTTAAAGTCTCATGTTTTATGGCAAACACTGAAATGGTTATCTCCATTTCCTGTTTAACAAAACAGAGGTTTTCAGTGAAATAAACTTCCAGTAATTGTTTTCACTTAAAAAAAGTCTGAAAAATGTCATGAAAAGTAAAACTCAAAAAAAGTCAATATTTCATAAAATTTTCATATTCAAACTTATCATTTTTTAAAAGAGAAAACTCTTCATTTGAAAATTTCCAGCCAGCTATAGCTGCCTCACACTATGTTGTTAAAACAATATCCTTTACAGATTGGTGGTTAGATCACAGGACTGGGAGCAGGGAAAATTGGGTCCTATTTCAGAGAAGACACCTAGGCTGGGAGACCATGAACAAATCACTGATCTCTTTTGTATTTCAGTTTCTACTTCTATAAAAATGGATACTAACATTAACCTACCTCACAAGGCGGCATGAATCTGAGTTCATTGCAGTCTAAGTTTTTTAGATGGAAGATATTATAAAAATGACCAATGTTGTTATATTTGAGCATTTACTCTGTATTTCACTTTCACTATAAGGATGTGCAGGTGGTTTGGCCCAGGAATGTATTTCTTTGTACCCAAAGTCTACAGTCACAATTTATGACCTACCTAAAGTAGTACAAGTGGCGAAGGAGCGTTTTGTACCCCCAGAAGAACGTCAGATCACTTTCCATGAAGGTAAACTTGGTTTGTTTTGTGTATGCTCATATGCAAAGAAAACTGTGCTGAATGG
Organism: Chelonoidis abingdonii; assembly: GCF_003597395.2. Taxonomy (NCBI): domain Eukaryota; kingdom Metazoa; phylum Chordata; order Testudines; family Testudinidae; genus Chelonoidis; species Chelonoidis abingdonii. The sequence continues at coordinate 244,385,284 of NC_133769.1, read as the reverse complement.
ACCATGTTTCATGATAACGGAGTGTAATGAGTAATGTACACCATCTGAGCTTGGTTTCTCACCTAGGAGAAACTGAGCTATTAGTTGCCAAGGATGCAAGTATGTACCAAGGCCTTGAATATTATCCCAATTAAACAGCAACATAAAAATTAAAAACCAAGCTCCTTGCTGTGTGCTTCCTAGCCCTTCAGTGCCACGTGGTGGGGATGCGTCTTTACTGAACAATTGTAGGCATGTCCAAAGTGTGCAAAATTGTTGAAAACAGTAAGTTGTGTATATTAGTGCCATATGACTGGCCACAAAGGCTCACAAGGACATCCATGTTACATTTGAAGGGATAAATGCTGTCAGGGTGCTGTTACAATATAAACTGAGTGTTGAGGCATCTTGCTTTTAGATGTCTATTTTTACTATTTAAATCAAAATAAATGATCAGTTTTGAGGGAGTGGGGGTCGGAGGAGGTGGAGAAAGACAGAAAAATGGGACCCAGCAGTGAAGAAGGGGGAAAAGTAGAGGGGGGTGATGACCTAAAAGCAAAGACAGAGAAGTGCGACAGGCGGTTTATATGGGTGTAGCAGACAGGAAACGGAAAGAAAGAGAGAGAGAAATGAAATTGGCATACAAGCGGATGCATAAAGTGCGCACCAGCAGTTATTCAATACTGGGGGATTAGCAGGGCCACCAGAGGATTCAGGGGGCCTAAGGCAAAGCAATTTCAGGGGCTCCTTCCATAAAAAAAAGTTGTAATACTATAGAATACTATATGCTCATGGGGGCTCCTGCAGGGCCCAGGGCTTGGGGCAAATTGCCCCATTTGTCCCCTCTCTCCGGCAGCCCTGGAGATTTGCCTCCTAAGTGGGGCTGTGAATCTTCTTTATTTGTATTGTGGTCCCACCTAGATTGGAGGAGTTTTTTTAAATGTAATTGATGTAGACGGAGGTGAAAATTAACTTTTTTTGGTTTGTTTAGGAACTCTCACCATCCCTTTCTTTTTACTTCATTACATGTACGTTCATTTCCGTCTCTTCGGAGAAATTGTGAAGCACTAAAATGTTTCCAAAGAATCATGTGTCTATTAGATGTTTAGCTGCTTACATTTTTCAGGCTTCTTCCATACTTAACATGAACAAACCCCATTTGCACTACCACATGGCATTGAGAATTTTTGACATACACTCTTAGTCACTGCTTAGCATTGGCCGTGAGCATGACAAGCCAGATGAGTGTTTCCCAGCAAGTCTTTTGAGTAGTTTTGGAGTTAGCTTGTACTTTTTGCAACACCAAATTTAAAATGTTTCCTTATTCAGGCCTGTTTTTTGCATTGTTTTTCTTTTTTGTTACAGGAGATTTTTTTAAAGATCCAATTCCAGAAGCTGACCTATACATTTTGGCTAGGATCCTGCATGACTGGGCAGATGGCAAGTGTATGCAGCTGCTAACAAAAATCTACAAGGCTTGCAAACCTGGTATGTTTTCCTCTTTGCAAAATAGAGACTTATATGCAACATTTGGTTTGGACAGGGTTTTTGTATTTTTTTTTTAAAAGGTCCATTTGAATGAAAGACTAAGTAAAGAAACATATCTGAAAACCTTTCTCCTTTTAAGTCAGTGATTTGTATCCAAGCCACGCTAGTAATAATGGCCAATATGAAAATTTTCACAATTGGTTTCTAGGTTTGGGCACTTCACTTTAGACATGGAAGGCCAGATATTTAAAGTTATTTAGGTGTCTAATGATGTTGACAGGCGCATCTTCAATTTTTGAAAATTGCTAACCTGCGTTTCTAGATGCCATGGGTTTGATTTTCAGAAGGCCTGAGCAACCACAGCTCCGGGGTTCATTTCTGCTGGCATAAATAAATGTTTCAATCACAGCTAATAGGTTCCCCTTCACTCTCTACTTGAAGTACAGGAAATAAGTTAATTGATGCACAGAATCCCTCTTACTATTTCATTAAATAAATATAACATGATTTTTCTTTTAATTTAAGGGAGATCACTAAGGTTTTGGAAATACCTAAAAATGCAGTTGGAAAATAAACTTTCATGTCCTCCTCTGACAAATTAACGTGTTTGTTTTTAAATCTCTTTATCCCACCAGGGGGCGGAGTGCTGCTGGTTGAAACACTTTTGAATGAAGACAAAACTGGGCCTTTAGAAGCTCAGCTTTACTCTATGAACATGTTGGTTCAGGCTGAAGGAAAAGAACGAACGCCAACCGAGTACAGCAAGCTCCTCGCTGCAGCTGGTTTCAGAGAGATTCAAGTCAAGAAAACAGGAAAGCTCTATGATGCTATTTTAGGAAGAAAATAATTCTGTCTCTTCTTTCTTGCCTGTTGTTAGATGTGTAAATTCAGTGACGTAACCAGCTTTTACTAGACAGCAGCAATGAACACAGTTCATAGTTAACCATGTCACTTTCTTTGTACAACAATACACTGCTAGAACATTCACTCATTATGTGTGTTGAGCCTGCAAGGATTGATGGTCTGCCAGTTTGAATGTGATTCCTGTTTGGCTCTGGACTCTAACTGTGGGAATAAAGTAATTAACACAGGTTTAACAAGAAATAGCATGTGAAAGCAACACTATGGAAAGCTTGTACTCCTTGCATTATACATTTTTTGTATTCTGTCAGACTCTGTACTCTCCCTTGCATATTTAACATAATGTCCCATCTGGGTTTGTCCTCAGCTTTCTTTCTGCAAATATAAACTGTGCATCAATGTACTGATTGCTGTGGGATGCACTGAGATTCTATGAAAATGTATACAGTGTAAAGGGAGTGAACTCTCTCTTGTCAGGATTTGCCATCTTTCAGTTTCTTCAAATGTTTCTTAATTCAGTCTCACATCAGAACAACAAGAGGACAGTCAGTATAATGAAAAATATGAGATTCAAAACTAATCAAATGAAGTGTTTTCCCCCACACTGTCTGTGGCACTCATTGCTACAGGATACCATTGAGGCCAGGAGCTTAGCTGGATCCAGAAAAGTAGTCAACTTTTATATAGATAAGACTATTCCCCCTATTCTCTCCTCCTTCTTAGCAGGCCCAAATATGCCTGCAATGCACATCCACAGTCCCACCTCCTACAGCTTAGGGTCATGTTACATTTTGGGCCTGGGGTCTTCATCCCACCCCTTTTGTACCCCATGGGAGGGGTAAGGAGTGAAGTTGTGCTGCAGTCAGTATTTCTTTGGTCTTTTAGTGTTTTATACCTCCCTGTCCCCCATATCTTTGTCCCTCCCAACTAGTTGCTTGATTTTGCCTTGAGATAGTGGTTGAGGCGATCTTAAAGTGTGCTCTGAGTAACACTGTAACTGCTCTGTTCTGTTCTCATTGTACTAACAAATCCAGCTGCTAGGCAGAAGAAACATCAAAGTGTCTTTGTTCCTTGTTTACACAAATTAGTATAAGAGTATCAAAAAGTCAGCCCCAAAATTCTATTCCAGGCTAACAAACAGACCTATATACTGACACTGATCCCTGGGTATTGGGAGTTAGGAGGATAATATTTCTGGAAGCAAATCATCCCTCAGACACCTTGGCCTGGACTGAATTGACCTTTTGAGGTGAGGTAAGCGGAGTGAGGTTGGGACTTGGCCTCATCTGTGGCACTGTAGTCTGCCTCACCAGCTGAATTCAATGAGTACAGAAGTCATGTGTGGGAGACCATGTGACTAAGAACCAGGCCTACTGGGAGATATAAGGGCAGCCTGGGTTTAGTCAAGAGAGAGACTTCAGGGAAAGCAGGTGTGCGTCCAACTGCACCTGCCTTGCACCCCAACCCTCTGCCCCAGCCCTGAGCCCCCTCCTGCACTCCAAACCCTTAATCCAGAGCCCCACCCCGGAGCCTTCACCCCTAGCCGGAGCCCTCACCTCCTACACCCAACCTTCTGCTCCAGCTCTGAGCCCCCTCCTACACCCCAAGCCCCTCATCTCCAGTCCCACCCCAGAGATCGCACCCCCACCCAGAGTCCTCACCTCCATTATGTGTCACTCATCGCCTCCATATTGGTGCACATGACAAAATTCATTCCGCAAATGGATGTCAAAAATTAGAGGGAACACTGCTTGTGTGGAGGAGGGTTGCAAGGTTTGGGAGTGCGGGGGGGCGTGTTGCAGCATGACATGGTATTGCCACCCTTACTTCTTCACTGCTGCCAGCAGAGCTGGGACCTCTGTCAGCAGCTGCCACTCTCCAGCCACCCAGCTCTGAAGTCAACAGTGCAGAAGTAAGAATGGCATATTATGGTATTGCCATCTTTACTTCTGCGCTGCTGCTGGGTGCCACCTTCAGAGCTGAGTACCCAGCCAATATCTGCCACTCTCTGGCCACCCAGCTCTGAAGGCAGTGCAGAAGTAAGGGTGGCAATACCACGACCTGCCCCTACAATAATCCTGCAACCCTCCTGCAACTCCCTTTTGGGTCAGTATCCTAACTGGCAAAAAAAGCAGATATAGCTACAACCTGGATGGAGGCTTTTTTCTTCTCTTCTCTTTCCTTCTCAAGTACTTGGTCTTGTCAAATGTCCCCTGAAGCAGGGTTTTGGCTACCTCAAGGCTTTCTGTCTTACAGTATCATTGACCTCTTCAGATGTTAATTGGGGAACTAACTAACTAACCAACTAACACTGTACATATGATATTTTTAGTACTTATGCTTCTTGCTCTCAGAGGAGTCATGTCCCAGAAATATGCACTGTGGGTGTTTCTTTACTGGCATTTCTAATTATATTTTAGAAGGGACTGAAAAACAGACAGAGACCAAAGATTATTTGATGGTTACTGTCTCATCAATCACTCATTTGAGCTATTAGTATGGTGCCATCCAAAAGGGTCATTTTGATCCAACTCATTATGAATCAAGCTCACTGATTGCGTGTCTTTTGTGTTTTCTTTAGGTTTGCGACCTGTCCAACAGCTGATATGACCAAAGTTTCAAGTTGAAACATGCGCACGGATAGAGCCTCTGATTAACCAATTTCAGGACTCTCAGTAAATTTCAGTACCAGCTGTCTGATGCCAAGAAATCCCTGCTCCCAGAATCCTCTAGCAAATTCAGACATACCAAGCCATACCTAACTCATGCTCACCACATTCATATCAATCACAGTAATTCATAATAATTTGGCACTGTCCCAATGTAATGCTGACAGAACCCAGTCTTTGGCAGATGGGATCGAACCTGGGGCCTCTAGAGTTTCATGCATGAGCCCCTACTGCATGAGCCCAAAGCCAACTGCCTGTTAGCTAAGGCTATAGAGCAGACTAATTTTGTCTCTCCCTCTAAGTGGTCTCTGTGCCACTAGATAGGACAGAATAACACACCTCAGCCCCAACCCCCCTGGAGAAGGGGCTAGGGACACTCCTGACCAATCAGATTAAGTGAACTACCCAGTGTGATCTGTATCTAGTAGAACCGAAGCTTATTTGAACAAGAAAGGCAAGAGGATCTCTCACAGAATGCTGAAGGAAAATGAGCTCCACACAAGACCTTGACTATCCTCGGATCTTATTTCAATACAACAATGGGTTTTTAGTCTCAAATGTAAAATTACAAATAATGCCTGGAAATTATATTAAAACTCATCACAGGGCATCTGCACTTTCTCTTATTCCACTGCCCCACCCTCGTTTGCTTTCAGATTATGTTTACCGCTTGTGAATTGGGAGTGTTTGGTCTATTGCTGGCGTCAGAAGGGTCCCTGTCTTCAGATGCCATTGCTGAACGTTTGGGCACTAGCGTCAGTGGAATGGAACGGTTACTTGATGCCTGTGTGGGATTAAAGCTCCTGGAAGTCGAAATGAAAAGTGAAGGAGGTAACGTTGTCAGGAAGGGAGAAGACAACAATTAAATCACTGTTGGTTTAGAGGCCTTATTAAATTGTATGTGCGAGACTGAGTTATAATATTAAAAGCAAAACTGCCAGAATGAGGGAAGAGATACAGTGTGATTTGAGAAATCTCAAAGCAGCAGATTTACAAAAACTGAACTTGGGTAGCAGTAAGAGAGTAAAGCAGACGCAAAGTCACTTTTCTACCTCTCCTAAGAACCTCTTTAACTCACTGGACCAAATTCAAAGCAACAGTAATTACCCGTGTGTAAGGGAATTTGAGTCTAAGCAGCTGTAAGGGAATCTAAGAGAATGTTGTAAGATGTGTAATGAATATATAGTCTGGAGGTCAGAAGACGGTATTAGTTACACTAAATTAGACTTCAATAAGCTCTCCCACTAACTTGGCCAATTGTCTTTATATCTTTATATTAATTATCTTTATTACATTAAGTGCACTTTGAGCTAAAGACAAGAGGTCAGATCCTCAGCAGCTATAAATTGGTGGAACTCCATTGAAATTGACAGAGCTATGCCTGTTTACGCTGTCTGAAGGTCTGGACCAGGGCCGCCAGGGGGACGGGGGCAAGTGGGGCAATTTGCCCCAGGCCCCGGACCCCACTGGGGCCCCCACAGAGTTTTTCAGGGCTCCTGGAGTGGGGTCCTTCACTCGCTGTGGGGCCCCCCGGAAAACTGTTGCAGGGCCCGGGCCCCCGGAGCTTCTTCCGCTCCGGGTCTTCGGCGGCAGTTCGGCAGCAAGGGATCCTTCCACTCTGGGACTCGCCGCCAAAGGGCCTGATCTTCGGCAGCAATTCGGTGGTGGGGGGCTCCCGCCATGGATCTTCGGGGCTCTTCGGTGGGTGCATCCCGGAGCAGAAGGACCCCCCACCACTGAATTACCGCTGAAGCAGGGGACCCATGCCACCGAAGACCCCAGGCCTTCTGAGTCCTCTGAGCGGCACTGGTCTAGACCTGTGCAGTGTGAAGTGTACTTTAGAAATATTTACAGATAGCTTAGAAAGAGATGTATTCAGACAAAGTAACCCTGAATGCAGGGCCGGCTCCAGGCCACAGTGCGCCAAGCGCGTGCTTGGGGCGGCATGCTGCAGGGGGCGCTCAGCCAGTTGCTGGCATGCCTATGGGAGGTCCACCAGAGCCACGGGACCGGCGAGTGGCAGAGCGCCCCCTGCAGCGTGCCACCATGCTTGGGGTGGTGAAATTGCTAGAGCCGGCCCTACCTGAATGAAAATCCTATGTATACAAAGAAACTTCTTTGCTGTGTGTTCTCTGCTTTCAGTCTGAATTGTGCTATCAGTACACGATTTAGCAGGCAGAAATGAGGAAAAAAGCACACAGAGAGCAGGAAAAGACTGCACCAGATACATTTACTCTTCCTAATCTGTTGTATTCCATAGGTAGCAAACATCGGTAGATCTTTCTGTAAATTCCACTCACATATTTTGCTGACAGAAGAAGCAGTAGCATGCTTTAAACAAACAAGAACATTGTTTTTTTAAAAAAAATTATTTGTATTAAACACAGGACGCATGCAAATGTTCTTGTGAGTGGGGTTTTCAAGTAATAAATACCTTGTAACATTGTCTTTGGATAATTTCAAAAAACTGCAGTTCCAAATGATCAATTTAAATTAGTGAATGACAAATGTATTCAGCCTTCATGCCAGGCGCCATGCATACAAACCTCTTCTCAATTGTTGTGCTTACTTGCAACCGCTCAGACTGCTCCTCCTAGATCACACACATGTACACACCTTCCCAGCTATCAAGCTCTCAGGAGACCCTTTCATCAGTCTTTTCATGGGAATCAAGCAGTGTTTGAAGTTTCAAAAACAGACTCCAAAGAGAAACTGCAGAATTGGAATTAATTTGCAAACTTGACACCATTAAATTAGGCTTGAAAAAAGACTGGGAGTAGATGGGTCATTATACAAAGTAAAAACTATTTCCCCATGTTAATTTTCCTCCTACTGTTACTCACACCTTCTTGTCAACTGTTAGAAATGGGCCATCCTGATTATCACTACAAAAGTTTTTTTCCTCCTGCTGATAATAGCCCACCTTAACTGATTACACTTGCTTTAGTTTGTATGGCAACACTCATTTTTTCACGTCCTCTTCCTACATATATCTTCCTACTGTATTTTCCACCACAAGCATCCGATAAAGTGGATTTTAGCCCACGAAAACATATGCTCAAATAAATTTGTTAGTCTCTAAGGTGCAACAAGTACTCCATATCCAAGAAGAGTGGCCTCTTTACGCATACCTTCTCTTCTCTTAGGCCACATCTATATTGGGAAGTTATTCTGGAATAAGGAAGGGGGAATTTAAAGTGCTATAGCCAATCCACAGTATAATAAGAGTTGGCTTGTTCCAGTTTAACTTGATTCACTTCTAAAGTAGATTAAACTAAGCCGTCAACCTGGGGAGTTTTTACCAAACAGTTATTCCAGTCCATTTCACCATGTAGACAAGCTCTTAGAAATCTGTGGCCTCTTCTGAAGCCACCTACACCCTTTCCATGGCAATCAGGCCAGCTGCAGGAGCACAAATGAGGCAGTGTCCACCCTGCTAATAGAAGTTCAGGTGGATGCTTCAGAGGAACTTTTCACCTCCATGGCAGCTGCCTGGGTGTAGAACACACATAGAGACTCTCCTGGAACTGCCCAGACCCCAGTCTTCCCATCACACACAGCTGAAGAATAGATTTAAAGCCTAACCTGGTTCTCACTGAGTTCAGTGAGCGTTTGCTTGTGCTGTAAGAGAGAGAACATGTTCTATACCAGCCCATATATCTGTCCATGAAAGACATATATGAAGCATAGTAAGAGCCCAAAACTTTGTATCTGTCAGATGACTCCCATAATCAGCCAGCGAGAATATTGAAATTCAGTAGCAGTAGATGGCCTCAGAAGTGTCTGAGCTTTTCAAGTTAGGGATAATGGGTGGTATTATGTCCTGGGGATTTAACTCTCCCTATTGGTTTCCTCATCAGGTGAAAACAGACTGGTATGTTAGGTGTTATTGCTGAAACAAGATACTTTTGAGCACATACACTGAAAAGCATAGTGGAAAGAGATGTCACCACAGGCGTATGGCTTATATACTTTCATAAAGAAGTGCTGATGGTGATGGGGTGTGCTTTTTACATCCTGGAATCCTTCACTCCAGTTCTTACAGCATCTGATGGGTAGATATGGTATGCTATGCATGAGTGCCTGGACCCTCTCCCATCTCTGGTCTGTTTAAACTGGGGAATCTCCTGCAGTTTCTTTGTTGCTTTGATTGTATTCCTACAGCTTGTTCTTGTTACATAGATCATGCTGTAAAACAGGCTTTGCACAATGACAAGTTTGTAAATGTTAACTTACCTTTCCCTTTATTCCGTTTAGCCTTTTACAGGAACACAGAGCTTTCCAACCTCTATCTTACAAAATCAAGTCCCAAATCTCAGTATCATAATTTGATGTACTACTCCAAAACTGTCTATTTGTGCTGGCACTACCTGACAGATGCTGTGAGGTAAGGAGATGAAATCTTATGTCGTTTGTACAAAACTCATGTGCCAACACCCATTGCAATACAACACTTTGCTACATTTGTGAACCTGCTCAGGAAGAGGCGTGTCTCTGGGGAAACATTAGAAAATGAAGACATATGTAACCCACACACCTCCTGCATGTGGTGCTCTGTCCCATGTGGCTTGAGCAGCATGCATTTAGCTCTAGAGCTCCCAGGTTCAATACTGTCTGCTGATAATACATATTAACTGGTAATTGTTTCAGAAGAATGTTGAAGTGCAAAGTATCAATATTTCTACATGAGCTTATATTTGCTAGTGCTTCAGTGGATGAATTCACTGCAGATTCAGGAAACAGACTTTTATACTATGCTTATTTGGTGTGTCCCAAGGGGAACATTTAATCATGACAACAGTTTCTGTGGAGGGAAGCCCTCGGTCAGGCAAATGATGATGAATAGTGACTGAGGGATGCTTACAAGGATCCTAATTGGTTTTGTTGCCAAACGCAGAAGAAAGTGAGGAAGGAAGTCAGTGTATATTGGGCCAGAATCTCAGCCGATACAAGTCAGCACAGCTCTTTATGGAGCTGTGTCAATTTACACCAGCTGAGGATCTGAGCCCTGTCCCTGGTACATCAAATAGCAGTTGTGTTTCCTTCCCCTTAGTGGTGTCCGATAATGAAGCAACATAAAATAATAACAAAGTAGGGACTGTAAAAGCAGCAGAGAACCTGTGCACCTTATAGACTAACAGACGTTTGGACATGAGCTTTCGTGGGTGAATACCCACTTCATCAGATGCAGGGACTGATTTTCTTTCTGAATCTTTTGGTGTGGCACGGACAGCTTTCAGAATGATCAAGCCAGGGGTTCTCCTCCCCCCAGTTTTATTTGGGGCCTCAGGATGCACCCAACTCATGATGGTGGCCATGTCGCCCGGTGGGCTAGGAGCTCCATGGCCTCCAGGGGCGTGAAGTCCCACTGAGAGCCCTGGACTGGGATCTCAGGTGCCCTGGGACTGGAGCCCAGCTGCCCTCGCTATCCTTGGGGGGGTCTGCTTCCCCCATAGATGGGGGCCAGGACCTAGGCTGCCCCAAAAGTGTCCTTCTGTCCCTCCTGCCAAAGCGTTGGGCTCCCAAGCCCTGCTGCCCTGAGAGCCCTGCTGTCTCAGGAATGGGGACTGGAGTCAGATAGCCCGAGAGCCAGGGGCCGGAAGCCTGGCTGCCCAGGGGCACCTCACTGCCCCCAGATGGGGGATGGGAATCTGGCTGCTGCTGCTCTGGGGGCCTCACTTCCCCATGGATGTGGGTTGGGAGCTTAGCTGTCCCAGGGGCCCCTGTGCCATGACTCCCGAAGTGCTGGGGCCCATGAAGCCCTGCCACCCCGAGGTTGAAGTACCTGCTTCAGGCAGCCCCGTGGCTGTGCGAAAAGTGGTTGGTGGCCGCATTTCAGAATCACTGATTAAAGCAATAACACAAAAGGTAACACTTATACCTTAATAAGTAGAATAAAATGGGTACCTTAATAAGCCAAAATTGTCACCAATGCAGTAAAGTGTTAAAGCACAAATACTCCATTTTTTTTTTTAAGAGATGGGAAAAACCAGTATGAGCGAGCATTTGGTATGTCATCAGAAGACATCTTTGGGGCTCTCTACAGGTAATAGTTTAGTGTCAGGCATTTTATGCTTTTCTTTTATGTGAATGACTTTTCTATTTTGTATTACCCCTTTGACAGTGAAATATGGTGATTAGTCCTATTCACATGAAAACCCCACCATTTCAATGACATCCAGTGTTGAGACTCTGGTATGTCTAAGGTGCTCATCACCTTGGTATCTAAGCATCAAGTTCTTACTGGCAACCTATCATGAACAATTTGCTATGTAGAATGTTTGGTATAATGGAAAATTCTGTTAAATGAAAAACAGTTGGAGACCCTTAGGCTTAGCATCATATCACTGCTAGATGGTAAGTGTAATTTACAGTAAGTTTCATTAAAATGTAGGATATGAAACAAGGTGGATTTATTCTTAATATTTTGAATATCTGCTAGTTTAAGTTTTTTTGTGATAGCAATCAAAATAGACGATTGTGCATGCTGGCAGAAAAACAGGGTTTAATATAGTATTTTAGCTAAAAGAACAAGAGTTATATGATGCTAGCAATCAGTGAATGTGTCATAGTTTACTTGTGCTACAAACAATGTTCTTTCAAATCACTAGATCAGAAGAAGAGATGATCCAATTCATGGATAGTTTAAATGCATTTTGGAGTATATGTGGCAGAGATGTGATTGCTGCATTTGACCTTTCACCTTTCACTGTCATTTATGATCTGGGAGGTAAGTGTCATCAGAACTTTGAACTGTGTTCTTTGGAAAGCTATGAATAAATTCTGCACTTGTTCTACAACCTGCGTGAGCAATGGAAAAACAGGACAGACTACATGGCCAAGATCTATCATAAGGGAAACATTTTACATTTTGAGGCAAAGTTATATAAACATTTGAAAATGATAAAAGCATTAAAAAGCAGAATGTTTTCCTGAGTCAAAAGAAACTGATAGATCTAAGTAGCTGCTTATTTTCCATCTCATTGATTTGGTAGGTTTTTCTCTGCCATTGCTTAAGAAATTCTACCAGAACAGCTTCCAGGCTACTCTTCACTTCATTCAGTGACTTTAGGTTGATGAATTGCCTACATCCATCTTACCCCCAAGCAGCTTTACCGTGTCTCTGTATTTCAATCCTGATAGGATTTATAGCACCATGCAATCTCCATTTCTGCTTCTTCGCCACTGTTTTGCTCTTCCATGTTTTTAAAACACAGAAAGCAGAAGTGAAGTCTGGCTAATCTGTTCTGGCCATTTTCACTTCTCAACCTCTAAAGGCATTCAGTGTCCCTCAGCTGTGTCTTATTCTTCTTTTCAATGGCCTTATCTATGATTTTCTGAGTAATATTGATGACAATTTTCCACTGGAGCTGTGCATAGCATTAGAACAGCCTCTGCCAATGTATGGCAGCAACTATAGCCCTACAGTTTGGATGTCAAAATTCTGCAATCACAATACACCACAATCACTTCTGTGTTTTTCATGAGCCAAGTGATATATTAAAATCTGCTACATATGACGATGATGATGTTTTCAGTGTTATGTTTTATTATTTCAAGGTTTTCTTGACTACATTTGTTGGGTTATTTCCATGGCCATGGCCCTGATTCAGCCTCAGTTGTAATTATCGTGTATTTAAGGATGGGCCTGTGCTTAAGCACCTGGGTGAATCAGTGTCCATAAGCATGCTCTTTTCTGCCCTCCAACTATTTCATTTTAAGTAGATCTCACTGGGAAAATGAAATCTCACAGTGCAAAAGTTTCAAGGTTTTAGAAATAAACTGTATCCGAAGTTGGGATGAAAAGCCAAAATCTCAAACATTTTTGCAGGAGAGAAATTCTGCAACACTTCATTTTGGAAATACCAAAGTGTTCCCTATGAGGGAATATTTCAAAATTTACCAAATGAAAGATGCTTCTTGGAGGGAACTCTGCTCTGTGGCAACCCCACCACAGGAGCTGCTGAGGAGCCAGGGAGCTGGGGGATCCCAGAAAACTGTTCGCCATATAGGTTACTGGCAAGGTAGGGCAGGCAAGCTGGAAGTAAGTAAATTATCCTGAAGCTTAGTGTATTCATAGCCATGAAATCTTTCCAGATTGTCCCACGCCCCACCTGTCAACTTAAAGTCCCTTCCCCCCTCTCCTGCCTTCTCCCCAAGACAAATGTACTGGTTGTCTTGAGATTTCTTCTGTGCTTCTCAGACTGGAATCAGTGTTTTTATTACAAAGGATTTAAAAGTGTTCTTGGTGATTGTCTGTATAGAATTAATACTGAAGAGCCACTCTACAATTTTGTAGGCTCAAAATTTGGACCACTTGCCTCCCTCCCATCCTTCTTTCTGTTTGCAAAGTCCTTATACAGAAAATCTTTCGGTGCGCTTTTTCGGTCTGAGTCCAAACCCTAAAATAGTTGATGGGAATTGTCCCATTGACTCCACTGATCTTTGGAGGAGGCCATTGTTGAATGCTCACTGCTTGCAGTCTGATGCAAATGACTAGTTCTGCAGGAACAAGCCCATGTATTTTTGGGATGGAGCAAAAGCAGCTGAAGCACAGAAACCAGATCAGTTTTCAGTTCACTGTGGTAAACAGTGAGAAAAACATGAGTTTAAATATCATGGGAAAAATAACCTTGGCATATGCTGTCCTTTAATGTAAACTAACTCAACTCATGCTCCTCACCAGTTTCTTTCCCCCTCTAGGGCTTGTTTTTACAATACAAACAAACCCCATCCTGAACATTAACTGTATGGGAATGTTTTGAATGGTGAATACTGGATGTGAATCTTTCACATTTTTAACAATTCTTTCATATTTCAATTTACTCTAGTTATTTTGCTCTGGCTCAGTGTGGCATTTTCTATATACAAGCCTGGTTTTGGATGTTAAACAATGTGAGAAGTAAGGGCTTGAAAGCCAGTTGTAGGAAATGTTATACTCTTGGGGCAGCCGGTTTAGGAAGAAATTCAACTTGAGGCCAGACAGCAGGACAGCTAACAAAACCACCATTTATTTACAGACAACAGAGCTCGCCTACCGGCCGAAGCTGGCTGGGACTATCCCCTTAATATCTAACTCAGTTGCCAGGGAACAAAAACCGTGACAACCAATACACAACATATTCCTCCCCCCAATAAGAACACCTCCCCTAATAAAACACCACACTAGACTAGAGAAAGGAGGTTGACTGCCTCGCATTCCTGGTTAAACCCTGGGATTATTTTCGCCATAACCATGGGTTCACCTAGTAAAGATCCAGCCGATGAGAGGCCTCTGTCTCAGGTGATGTACGGCGAACTTCTGGTGTTTGTGCCCCGAATGCTACCAGTGGGCTCAGGGTCTAGCAGCACGAAAGATGAGGAGGGTGTATCAGGCTCGTGCTGGGCAAAGGTATCTCAGCGCCGCGCAGTAATGAAGGAGACCAGTCAGGAACAGGTGATTTGGATCTCGTGTCCACAGAAGAGGTGAAGTCAGACCACTCAACTGTAGATGTGCCTAAGGACTGGCATGAACTGGCCAAACAGCTGATCTACATGTCGCTGCCGAGGTAAAGATCTCTGCAGTCAGACGGTGTAGGGAACCAAGGTTCCTGTTGTGAGTGATGCTGGCAGGGAACCCATTTTCGCTCCCGAAGTATAATTCGAGCCAAAAATGGCTGTGCCGGGCTAAAGGTTTCGCGTCTTTTGCTTGGGCTGCCCATCTGTACTTAGATTGCCTGCTGATGTGCACAATTTTCGGGTTCAGAAGGTTTCAGCAGATCAACAGCAAGTGCGCAGCTGTCGTTCCTTCATTAGAAAAGCGCAGGGATGCCTTGTCGTAGCATGAGGTGTGTTTCTGTAGGAAAGTAAAAGGTATCAGACGCTTTTTGAATGGAGTGTTGTCCCTTACTGATTTTAAAGCTTGTTTCATTGTCTGCACAAATCTTTTCAGCTAATCGCAGTTGGTGGATGGAATGATATGGTGCTGACATATGGTGGTGTATTCCATTGCCTTCATTAACAATTTTGAAACTCCTGAGAGACAACACGCGGTCTGTTGTCGCCACAAGTTGTCTGGAGCAGACGAAAGACTAAAGAATCCCATAGTTTTTGGATAGTACTCTCTGCAGAGTGTAGACTCATCTATAGACTTCTGGCCATTAGAATGGGCATCTACTGTCGACCAAGAACATGCCTTCTTCAGGGGGCCAGTGAAGGTAATGTGAAACTTGCCATGGTTTTCAGGGCAGTCCATGGGTTGTAGGGGTGCCACAGTGGGGTGCATTCCTCACCCCGTGACGATGAACATACAAGCTTTTGCTCTTTTCAATAGCCCTGTCCAATGCAGGCCCCAAAAATACGCTCGTGCCAATTTCCTTCATGCGCACTATCACATGACCGGACGTAGCTGTTTCTAACATCTGTGATCTCAGTTGTGGTGGAATAAAGACACATCTCCCCCACACAAACAACCCAAGATTGACCGATAACCAGTCCCCTGGAATGTAGGTAACCAAGGTCGGCCTGAGACACGGAGAGTTTGGTCGAAGATTTTTCCATGCATCACCAGGTCCATCAACTTGGGACACTACTGGTCAACCGAGTTGGCCTTCTTTATTTGAGTAGCAGTGATGGGTGTATTCTCTACCAGTCAAAGTAGAAGATTTCCTTTTGGGCGCTATTCTTGATGTCTTGACGCAAAGGCAACCTTTGAGAGGCATCTCTGCATTGCCGTGCAGAGTGGATTTCCGATATTGATTTCATATGTGTGTGCTGAAAGTAACAATGCCCAACGTTGCATACGACTAGCAGCTAATGGGGGAATGCCTGTGTAGGGTCCAAAAATTGACGTCAGAGGTCGATGGTCTGTGAGAAGAGTAAACTTTCGCCCAAACAGGTACTGATGAAACTTCCGAATTCCAAAAACAATTCCTAATGCCTCACGTTCGATTTGGCGTAGTTAGTTTCTGCTTTGCTTAGAGTGCGTGAAGCAAAAGCAATAGGTCTCTCTTCTCCCGAAGGCATAATGTGTGACACGACTGCTCCCACTCCATAAGGGGAGGCATCGCAGGCCAATTGTAGGGGTAAGGATGGATCAAAGTGTTAGAACTTCAGAATTTAGCAATGCATCCTTAGCTTTGTTAAATGCAACATCACAGGCTTCAGTCCACTTCCAGGCCTTGTTTGCTGCCCAGGAGCTCATGAAGTGGTTTTAGCAGTGTGGCTAACTGTGAGATGAACTTTCCATAATAGTTCAGTAGTCCTAGAAACGAGCGCAGCTGGCTTACATGCCAGGTGGGGGAGCCTCCACAATAGCTTTAACTTTTGCAGGGGCCTTATGAAGACCTGCAGAATCAATGATGTGTCCTAAATATTCAACAGAGGGCTGAAGAATTCACACTTGTCTTTGCGAACTCGTAGGGCCATACTCTTCCAGTTTCAGTCTTTGTAGGGTCCTAGCCTCTAAACGAGGCTCTTAAGCTGATCCTCTTCAAATTTTCCAGTGACCAGGATATCATCCAGATAGCTTTAACTTTTGCACAAGCCACCAAGATCTGGTCTCATAGCATTATGAAGAACAGATAGCAGGATAGCACTTCGCAATGTAACACACAGGCTTATTATTGTCAATTGCAGTGATGTGTCCCAAATATTCAACAGAGCTTCAGCTTGAAGAATTCACACTTGTCTTTGCGAACTCGAGGCCATACTCTTCCAGTCTTTGCAGGTAGCCTCTAAATTCTTTAAGTGATCCTCTTCATTCCTTCCAGTGACCAGGATATCATCCAGATAGCACTGAACTCCTGACAAGCCACACAAGATCTGGTCCATAGCCCTCTGGAACAGGGCGGGAGCAGACGTTATTCCGAAGGGTAGGCGACAGTATCGATAAAGCCCCTTATGAGTCACAATAGTCAACAGCTCTTGGGACTTTTCATCGACGTGCATCTGTAAATATGCTTGACTCAGATCAATCTTACTGAACTTTTGTCCCCCAGCCAGGCCTGCGAAGAGGTCATCGATGCGGGAAAGCGGGTATTGCTCTGCACACAACACTGGGTTGACAGTGACTTTAAAATCACCGCAAATCCGGAGAGAGAGAGCCATCTTTCTTCACTATTGGAACGATAGGAGTGGCCCATGAGCTATGGGTAACTGGTATTAGGACTCCATTGGTGACCAGGCGCTCCAGGTCTGCTTCAACTTTTGGCCTGATGGCATATGGCACAGTTCGGGCTTTCAGATATTTTGGTGGACTGTCAGGTTTAATGTTCAATGTCACAGTGATTCCCTTCATACTTCCCAATCATCTCCAAAAACAGCAGCATGTTTCCTTAGTATAGGGGTTAGACTGGTTTCTTCTTTAGTCATCCGGTGCACTTCTGCCCAGTTCAGCTGAATCTTCCCAAGCCAAGACCTACCCATTAAGGCTGGGTAGTTACCTCTCACACACAAACAGTGGCAATTTAGCAGCCTGTCCATTGAGCTCCACCTTAACATCAATAGTGCCCAACTGGGCACAGCTTCTCCCGTATACGTCTTCAGAACAGTTTTTTTGCCTTAAGCGAAGATGCTGTAGCTTTTCTTTATACACAGTCTCGGAGACCAGCGAGACGGCTGCACCGTGTCCAGTTCCATGCGTATAGGTTTGCCATCCAACAACGGGGTTACCCAGTATTCATGTGAGCCCACTGCCAAAGACAAAACATGCAGTGGCACTTCCTCTTGCGATGAGGTGTCACCTTGATCATCCTGGGTCTGCTCTAGGGTATGCAGGGTTCCTCTTTTGTCGGCCAGACCACAGGCCTCTTTTTTTTTTTTTACAGGCACACTCAATGTGTCCCTTTTTGCCACAGTGTCGACACACCAGGTCCTTACACCAGCATTCTGATGCCTGGTGACCCTGGCTTACCACAGCGGTAACATTCCTGACTCTGCACAGTTTTGTGGGTAGGTTCTTGTGACACTTTTTGCACCCTAGGGGATGCACCGATGTATTGCGCCTCCCTTGTAGCCAGTTCCATGGAGACAGCAATATCAACAGCCTTCTGTAATGTAAGCTGAGCCTCTGTCAGTAGGCGCTTCCATATAGCTTCACTGTACAGGCCACACACTAACCTGTCACGCAGGGCATCATTTAACATCTCTTTAAATTCACAGTGTTCTGCTAGCTTTTTTAAAATTGCTACAAATTGTACAACTGTTTCATCTTCTTTTTGGTCTCTTTTGTGGAACCGATATCTTTCAGCAATTACCAGTGGTTTTGGGGAAAAATGGGACCCCAGGATTTCCACAATGTCACTGTAAGATTTAGTCTCAGGCTTAACAGGGTGTAGCAAGCTGCGTAGCAGGGAGTAGGTTTTAGCCCCTACAACACTTAAGAATATTGGCACCTTCTTCTCTTCTGTAATGTCATTTGCAATAACAAAAAGCTCAAAACGCTCAGTATACACATGCCCCTGCACCATATTCTCATCAAAAGGTTCCAGTAGCCTGGTCAGAATAGCCATGATTTTTAGTTTCAATTTCACAGTCAGTGCAAACAAGCAGTTTTTTTGTTTGTTTGTTCTTTACCTTGACTTCTGCTTCCTTCTGTTACTGGAGCAGCACCGGAATCCCATCTATCGTCACCACTTGTTATATCCTTGGGGGCAGCCGGTTTAGGAAGAAATCACTTGAGGACAGACAGCAGACAGCTAACAAAACTACCATTTATTTACAGACGCAGAGTTCGTCTAACCGGCCGTAGCTGGCTGGGCTATCCCCTAATAATCTAACTCAGTTGCCATAGGAACAAAAACCGTGACAACCAAATACACAACAGGAAGGGTGCCTAGAGTTCTAATACATTACTGCGGTGACTGTGCTGATTGTGACCATGCTGGAACACAAGAGACTTGTGTTCTATACCATCTTTCTGCCCCAGGCCTGCTGGATGACCATAGGCAAGTCATTTCCCCTCTGTGGGCCTCTGTTGTCCCATCTGTACAATGGAGATAACAAAATGTGCCTCCTTCGTAAAGTGCTTTGATATTTATAGATTAATAGCACTATAGACTCATAGACTTTAAGGCCAGTGGGGACCATCGTGATCATCTAGTTTAATAGCACTATATAAGAGGCTAAGTATTATTATTATGCTACATGCCTTCCTAATGACTGAAGATGGGAGCTTTAAAACAGAGGAATGGTCCCTCAATTGTAGCTAAGGGGAGACTATCTGTTGTAGTAAGTCAATTGTACTTTGGCTTTTAGTTTAATCTAATGCTGGTGGAAAAAAATTTCAGAATATATTCACAAAAAAATTTGAGGTTTCTGTTTTCCAGTGTTCAAAACAGACCCAATTTTATCTGTTTAAATTCTCATATTTGATGGAAAACATTGAAATGGTGATCTCCATTTCCTCTTTACCAAAATACAGGCGTTCAGTGAAAAATAATCTAGTTATATTTTTTATTAAAAATAAAGTCATAAAATTTTCATGAAAACTGAAATTTAGATAGTCAATATTGCACAAAAATTTCATATTCAGAATGGCCATTTCTTTGAAATAAAACACTCTTCCTTTGAAAATTTCCATCCAGCTGTAGCTGCATCATACTACATTGTTTTAAAGCAATATCCTTTATGGTCCAGTGATTAGATCACTGGGAAACAGAGAATTGGGTCTTATTCCGGAGATAGAGGCTGAGAGACCGTGAACAAATCACTTATGTATTTTGTACTTCAGTGTCTCCTTCTGTAAAAGTGGATACTAACATTAATCTACCTCACAAGGCGGCATGAATCTGAGTTCATTGCAATCTAAGTTTTTTAGATGGAAAGTATTATAAAAATGACCAATATTGTTATATTTGAGCATTTACCCTGTATTTCACTTTCACTATAAGGATGTGCAGGTGGTTTGGCCCAGGAATGTATTTCTTTGTACCCAAAGTCTACAGTCACAATTTATGACCTACCTAAAGTAGTGCAAGTGGCGAAGGAGCGTTTTGTACTCCCAGAAGAACATCGGATCACTTTCCATGAAGGTAAACTTGGTTTGTTTTGTGTGTGCTCATATGCAAAGAAAAATGTGCTGAAAGGACCATGTTTCATGATAACAGAATCTCATGAGCAATGTACATCATTTGAACTTGTTTATTCATCTGAAGAAACTGAGCTATTAGGTGCCAAGGATGCAAATATATTCCAAGTCCTTGAACATTATCCATATTAAACAGTAATGAAAAAAAAATAAACAGACAAACAAACAAACAAACAAAAAACCTCCATGAAGTGGCCTTCCTAGCCCTTCCAGGTGTCATCCTGGGGGCAGGGAGGATGTGGTTTACTGCACAATTGTGGGCAGTCCAAAGCAGGCTAAATTGTTAAAAACAGTAGGTTGTGTAGATTAGTGTAATGTGACTGGTCACAAAGGTCCATAAAGACCTCCATGTTACATTTGAAGGGATAAATGCTGTTGAGTAATGTTACAATATACATGTGACCCACTGCCAGGTGGTTTATTCTTTAATTAGATTCACCAATCCAGTAACAAAAGAGCTCCTCTCATACCACACTGCTTAACAAGAAGCCAAAACATGCAGTCTCCTTAAGCATTCCAACCCCTAACTCCAATCCAGACAAATAGATCTTGTACAGTGAGAGGTTACTGAGTGTGACCCAATTCCCTGTACATTAAGGTTCCTCAATCTCAAAGGATTAGCCACAGATCCCAGGTCAATAAATATTTCAGATTTTACCAAAATCAAGTTGCCAGTAAATGTTTAGTAAACTAACTAAGAATGTATTAAAAATAAAGAGAGTTCTAAAATAGGTATAAGATATATATATATATTACAAAAAAAATTGCTAAGTCCTGAGATCAGGTTTGCAGCTTTGATGTAGTCTACTGATTTGCAGAAGTCTCTCTGGCAAACTTCCAAAAGCTTGGAAGGGCCTCAGTCCCTAGCTTAGAATGCTTTTTTTGTTATAAATCTACAGTGCAGAGAAGTTTGGAGCAGGAATGAGGCAAGATGGAGTTTTCTCAGCTGTAATTTATACCCTCCGCCATGTGCCTGGAAATTTGCTGTCCCAAACCAAGCCCACCGTACAGGTACATGGAGAGTTACTGGCCAACATGGATTCTTAGGTCACATGTCCCCACCACATGTCCATACATGTTTTGCTGAATCACAGCTCCTTGCTATCTGAAGCATCATCAGGAAGAGGCTATCTGCAAAGCTGATTCTTTCTAATAGCCCTTCCACACTTGGATAGTCCATCCACAATGGGCTGTCGAGACTGGCAGTAAACATCGTTGTGGGCTTCACTCCAAGAACAAACACATTTGGGATACAAATACAAAGCCAATATCATAACTTCACATACAGTGATGATACATAGATTTAAACAGGATTTGTTAGCATGTATCTTTTCCATTGTTATCTTACATGACATAATTTGTACAAAGTTTGTTGCAATTGTATAATAGTGATACCAGCTATGGTCAATATAGTTTTCCTCAATCATATAGCATCATCCATCACACCAGTGTAGGGGTATGTTGGTTTTAGGTGTCTAGTTTTACTATTTAAATAGAAATAAACGGTCAATTTTGGAGGGTGGGAGTCAAGAGAGGAGGTGGGAGAGAGAGAAAAGGGTCCCAGCAGTGAAGAAGGGGAAAAAGTGGAGGGAACGAGGGATGACCTAAAAGCAAAGACAGAGAAGTGTGACAGATGGTTTATATGGATGAAGCAGACAGGAAACGGAGAGAAAGAAAGAGAGAGAGAAATGAAATTGGCATACAAGTGGATGGATAAAAAGCACATCACCAATTATTCAATACTGGAAGATTTGCCCCCTAAGTGGGCTGTGAATACTCAGCATGACAAGCCAGAAGAGTGTAGCTTCCCAGCAAGTCTTTCAAACAGTTCTGGAGCTAGCATGCACTTTTCACAATACCGGATTTTAAATGTTTGCTTATTCAGGCCTGTTTTTTGTATTGTTTTTCTTTTTGTTACAGGAGATTTTTTTAAAGATCCAATTCCAGAAGCTGACCTGTACATTTTGGCTAGGATTCTGCATGACTGGGCAGATGACAAGTGTATGCAGCTACTAACAAAAATCTATAAGGCTTGCAAGCCTGGTATGTTTTCCTCTTTGCAAAATAGAGACATATATGCATATTTGGTTTGGACAGGGTTTTTTTAAAGGGTCATTTCAATGAAAGACTAAGCAAAGAAAAATACACTGCAAACTTTTCTCCTTTTACATGAGTGGTTTGGATCCAGACCCCATGAGTAAGAACTGCCAACTTGAAAATTTTCTTCCAGTAATATTGCTGAGTTTCCAGAATTGTCCTGGAGTCTCCAAGAATTAAAGATTAATCTTTAATTAAAAATTATGACATCTGACAAAGCCTCCATGATTACGTCCATCCAAAGTTGGCCTCTAGGATTGGCATACACTTTAGACATGCAAGGCCATATTTATAAAGTTATTTAGGTGCCTAATCATGTTGATAGGCACCCATTCAAATTTTGAAAATTGCCAATGTGCATTTTTAGGTGCCTAAATTATTTTAAAACTCTGGCCCATGGGACTTGATTTTCAGAGATGCCGAACAACCACACCTCTGGTTCATTTCTGCTGGAGTAAATAAATGTTTCAATCACAGCTACTACGTTCGCCTTCACTCTCTACTTTGAAGTACTGGAAATAATAGCTTATTGATGCATAGAATCCCTCTTCCTATTTCGTTAACTACTGTAGCAATATAACATGATTTTTCTTTTAATATAAAGGAGATCTCTAAGGTTATGGAAATACCTAAAAATGCAGTTGGAAAATAAGCTTTAGTGTCCTTCTCTGACAAATTAATGTGTTCGTTTTTAAATCTCTTTATGCCACCAGGGGGTGGAGTGCTGCTGGTTGAAACACTTTTGAATGAAGACAAAACTGGGCCTTTAGAAGCCCAGCTCTTCTCTCTGATAATGTTGGTTCAGGCTGAAGGAAAAGAACGAATGCCAACCGAGTACAGCAAGCTCCTCGCTGCAGCTGGTTTCAGAGAGATTCAGGTCAAGAAAACAGGAAAGCTCTATGATGCCATTTTAGGAAGAAAATAATTCTGTCTGTTCTTTCTTGCCTATTGTTAGATGTGTAAATGCAGTGACGTGACCAGTTTTTACTAGACAGCAGCAATGAACCCAGCTCATAGTTAACTGTGTCACTTTCTTTGTACAACAATACATTGCTAGAATATTCACTCATTATGTATGCTGGGCCTATGCAGGCTACATGCAGCTCTTTTACCATAAAGTGCGGCTCATGCAGGCTCCAGCTAGGGTGACCAGATGTCCCAATTTTATAGGGACAGTCCCGATTTTTGGATCTTTTTTTTATATAGGCTCCTATTACCACCCCACCCCCTGTCCTGATTTTTCACACTTGCTGTCTGGTCACCCTAGCCTCCACTCCCATTCTACACCTACCATACCCCACCTGCAACTCCCAGGTGATAACAGGGAGGGGCCGCTGCTTTAGCTCTGCAGGGAGAGAAAGCAGCAAAAGCAGCACTCTCCCTGCAGCTCCCAACTGTTTGCTGCTGCCTCTTCCATGGCTGCAGCTTCCAGCTTGCTGACTGCATCAGCTGCCATGCAGGGAGGAGCCCTGGTGACATCATGTGACTGAGTGGGGCCAGCAAACCCTGGCAAAAATCTAGGTGGGCATATGACCCCCTGGAGTCCCTTCCATGCATTGACTCTGACTTCTGCACAGCAGGGTGGTGGGAGGTCTCAGGGCTGCAGCCCCAAGGGGTGTGCTTGCTGCAAGGCAGAAGCCCTGAGACCTCACATCACACACAGGCCTGAAGCGCCAAGGCCCAGCTGGTGAACCCTGGCTCTCGAACGTCTGAAGATTGTGTTATGTGGCTCACAGGGTCAGTATGTTTGGCCACCACTGCTACAGGACTTGACGATCTGATAGTTTGAATGGGACTCTTGTTTGGCTCTTGACTACATAGGGGATTAAAGTAATTAACACATGTTTAACAAGAAATAGCATGTGAAAGCAACTGTGGAAATCTTATACTCCTTGCATTATACATTGTTTCTGTGCTGCCAGACTTTGTACTTTTCCATTCTTTGCATGTTTAACATAATGTCTGACCAGCCTGATTTGTACTCAGCTTTCTTCTTGCAAATATAAACTGTATCATCACTGTTGGATGCACTGTGATTCTATGAAAGTATCTACAGTGTAAAGCAGTGTTTCCCAAACTTGGGACACCACTTGTTTGGGAAAACCCTTGGCGGGCCAGGCCGGTTACCTGCCGCTTCCGCAGGTCTGGCCAATCACGGCTCCCTCTGGCTGTGGTTTGCCGCTCCAGGCCAATGGGAGCTGATGGAAGTGGCTGCCAGTACGTCCCTCAGCCCGCGCCGCTTCCAGCAGCTCCCATTGGCCTGGAGCAGTGAACTGCGGCAGGATCCAGAAAAAGAGTCAACTTTTATATAGATAAGAGTATTATAATACTCACTTATACAAAGCAAAGGAATTCCTGGAACACTGAAAGTAACAACTCTAGCACATACAGGCAGGACTCGACTGCCTATTAACCTCCCCCCAGATCAGATACAATAAATAACAACATACAAGACTACAGCTTCACCCTAAAACAGAACGCAACATCGTATGTTGGTGGAGACGCTGTCAGCACTGATCATGACACTTACCAAAGTTGCTGTAATAAGCATTAACAAGGGGAGAAAAAAGGAGTTTTGGAAGGAATAAAAACTCTTTTTCTAGCTGAGTATCAACTCATCTCTGAGTATTGGGAATTAGGAGGATAATTTTTCTGGAAGGAAGTCATCCCTCAAACACCTTGGCCTGGGCTGAGCTGACCCTTTTGGGGTGAGATGGGTCAGGGTGGGGTTTGGACTCAGCCTCATCTGTGGCACTTTAGTCTGCCTCCCCAGCTGAAGGCAATGAGTATAGAAGTCAAGTGTTGGGGATCATGTGATTAAGAACCAGGCCTTCTGGGAGGTATAAAAGTAGCCTGGTTTTAGTCAAGAGAGAGACTGCAAAGAATCTAGCTGTGGGCCTAACTGTTTCATTAATGAGTAAGACCTAGCCAGGAAAGGGCTAATAAGGAGGAGTTCTAGGATGGTTGCATATGAAGAGGTCCCAATCAGCCCAATTGTGTAGGATCTAATGGCTGGACTGACAGTAGAAGGTGGGTGCAAATTGTCTCTCCCCTCTCACTACCTGTTCAGATGGTGTAATCTTCCTTATTAATAAAAGGAAGAAGGGATTGTTGAAAGCCCAAGTGATAAAGCTGTTAATGAAAGGGCTGAAGGACAAATATGGCAGGTCCTGGGAAGAAGGGCTATGCCCAGAATGAGTCTGTGATAGAAAAATGGTCTTGTTTCCTTTAGAATTTCATTTAAATCCAGAAGTGCAGTGAGCTCTGTGTCTTAACTGGAGGGCTAAGTCACCTCAGTGATGATTGTGCCTGAGAACCCCACATCAGCCTACATGCGTGTAGATATCTGTTAAGATGGGAAACTGAGGCAGTAGAGTGGCACTGGCCTGGGTAAGTCTCTGCTATACACTTACTGCAGGTTTTCTTAGAGCTTCCTGTGAAATACAAAACCCCTTAATGCTGGCATTTCCTAGCTTTTAAGTACTTGATTTGCAATCCTACCAATTTTTAATGTAGCTTTTTGTATGTAATTTCAGTATAACATGGAGTCTTCTTGAAAGCAGGGTATTATACTATACACTGCTACACCAGGATTGTAATTAAAGCTCTGATAATGCCTGTGCAGAGCTCCTTGAAGGACTGGAGCCTAATTATGTACCTTATCTGAGGTCTGTATTAGACTGATATACGAATACTACACAAGCAGCTGACATACAACACTATAAAAGCATATTTCAATGAAATTTGCAAAAACCATAGGCCAGGCATTCCTAAACTCTTTCACAGCGTAGGGCACTTTTCAATGCACAGGTTGTTTTGTGGACCTCTCTCATTCAGAATCACAGGCCCCATTCTCTGTCTCATTTGTGATCATGTAACACTCCGGTGGATACTGTAGCAGTTTGCTTACGATGGAAAAGCATTTCATTTATTCTGAAATGTCTTAATGTTATATCCTTGGGGGCCTCAGTTTTAGGAAGAAATCACTGGAGACACAGAGAGCTGTAAACCTTGGAGCAGCCATTTATTGCCACACACAGAACTAACCAACAGCCAGCTCAAACTGGCTGGGATATCCCCTAATAATCTAACTCAGTTGCCATAGCAACACAAGATTCTATTACCACGACAACCAAATACACAACATATTCCTCCCCCCGTTAATAAGAATGTCCCTTAAATAAAACAAACACTAAACTAGAGAAAGTGGGTAGACAGCCTCCTTTCCCAGCTGAACCCCAGCGATTATTTTGCCCTGTAACCATGGGTTCGCCCTAGCTAAAGATCCAGCTGATGAGGAGACCTTCTGTCTCTAGGTGGATTATGGCAGACTTCTGGTGTTGGTGCACCCGAAAGTGTCTTGGGCACGGACCTGACAATGGGCTCAGGGTTCGTAGGGCGAAGGGGTGAGGATGGGGTATCAGCTCGTGCCAGGCACAGGGGTATCTCTGCCGCTGGCAGTAATGGAGTGGAAAAGTCAGGAACAGGGGAAAACTCTTGATTCGGTGTCTTGCTGGAAGTGGTGAAGTCAGGCAACTCAACTAAAGATGTGTCCTGAGGACTTATATGACCTGGCAGCAGCTGATCTACATGTCGCTGCCAGGTAAGATTCTCTGCAGTCCAGACTGTGTAGGAAACAGGTCTCGTTTGAGTATTGACAGTGGCAGGAACCCATTTAGCTCCAGAACTATAATTACGAGCCAAAACCGGCTTTCCTGGGCTAATGGTTCTGTTTTTTGCTCTGGGTGCACGCCTGATGACTTGATCTTGCTGCTGACATTGCACAATTTGTCGGGGTTCAGAAGGTTTCAGCAGATCAAAGCAAGTGTGCAGCTGTTGCCCCATCATTAGAAAGGCCAGGGATGCCTTGGTCGTAGCATGAGGTGTGTTTCTGTAGGATAATAAGAAGGTGTCCAGATGCTTTTGAATGGATAATTGTCCCCTTGGCGATTTCAAAGCTTGTTTCATTGTCTGCACAAATCTTTCAGCTAATCCATTGGTGGATGGATGACAAGGCGTTGAAGTGATGTGATGTATCCCATTTGCCTTCATAAAATTTTGAAACTCCTGAGAGACAAACAGCGGTCCGTTGTCACAAGTTGTTCTGGCAAACCGAAACAACTAAAGACTCCTCATAATTTTTGGATAGTACTCTCTGCAGTAGTGGACTGCATTATAGAGACTTCTGACCATTTAGAATGGGCTCTACCACCACCAAGACAATGCTTCCTTCCGGGGGGCAGCGAAGTCAACGTGAATACATTACCATGTGTTTTCAGGCCAGTCCCATGGATGTAGGGGTGCCCAGTGGGGTGCATTCCTCACACCCTGACATGACATACAAGCTTTTGCCTTCACTTCGATAGCACTGTCCAATCCAGGCCACCAAAAAAGGCTTTGTGCAATTTCCTTCATGCACACTATTCTGCAGTGACCGGAACGGAGCTGTTCTGACATCTGTGATCTCAGTGGTTGGTGGGATAATGACCCATCTCCCCCACAACAAACAACCAGATTGGATTGATAACTCCGTCCTCCTGGACGTGTAGGTAACAAGGTCAGGTGATACCGGAGAGGTTTGTTGAAATGTTCCATGCATCACCAGGTCCATAACTTGGGACAATACTGGGTCAACTTGAGTTGCCTTCTTTACCTGAGTAGTCGTGATGGGTGTATTCTCTACCTGTTCAAAGTAAAAGATTTCCTTCTGGGCAATATCTTGGTGTTTGACTAGCAAAGGCAGCCTTGAGAGACCATCCGCATTGCTGTGCAGAGTGGATTTCCTATATTTGATTTCATATATGTGTGCTGAAAGTAACAATGCCCAACATTGCATATGACTAGCAGCTAAGGGAGGAATGCTTGTGTGAGGTCCAAAAATTAAAGTCAGGGGTCAGTGGTCTGTGAGAAAAGTAAACTTCCATCCAAACAGGTACTGATGAAACTTCCGAATTCCGAAAATGATTCCCAATGCCTCACGTTCAGTTTGGGCATAGTTAGTTTCCGCTTTGCTTAGAGTGCAATTGTTTGCCTCCATGCATTCACCTGGGCCCTATCAGTGTGGGAGGACTGAGAGGACTGCATGAGCTCAGTGAACATGTCATTCTGAGTTTGTTTTTTCCTCCTCCTAATCTGGACCAGCCTCTGGGACAGAGTAGATAGCGGCTGCGTTGAAACATTTGCACCTGCAAGAGGAGAAAAAGGGAGGGTAGTACTTCAAAAGATACATTTCAGAGAACAAAGGGGATGCTCTTTCTCAGTGAAACAGGCAATTCATAGTACACTGCACGTGTTCTTTCTGTACAAGTTAGCATTTTGCCTCTTATACTGCTACTTTGGTGTGAGTAAGCCATCACACACGGGCAACAGAATTCAGTTTGCAGGCAGCCTAGGGGCATGCAGGGTTCTGCTTCTTCTACATTCATTTCAATGCTTTCAAACTGCTGGGCCCCCTTTCCCATAGCAAGCAATGCCTGGTGGGTTTGCCAAGTAAAAGGAGGGCCTGCAGGCTCTCTGGGATGATCGTTTCACACAACCCCCTGCACCTAATGCATGGCTCCAGTGAGGATCTGAGCAGGGATGAGCCCTTTAAACTAAATGTCAACAGGCCAGCGTGGCTGTTTCCCCCTCCCCACCCCTCCACCATGTGGTTCCAGTCAGGCTCTCACTCACCAGAAGTACCTTCTCCAGGGTCATGGTCTAGGAGCCCACCTTGGGAGTGGGGGAGGCTATCGGCTTCAGCGTTAAGAATAGTTCCTGGCTAGGGGGAAAAATGTATTCCCCACTTGCCGCCTGTGCACTGTCCTCCTCCTCCTTCTCCTCTTTGTCCTCCAATGACTCATCCTCCTTGCTCAGTGCAACTTCCCCCTTGCAGGTGTCCACGGACAGTGGTGGGGTAGTGATGGCATCACCCCCGATAACTGCATGGAGCTCACGGTAAAAGCGGGATGTATGGGGCTGTGAACCAGAGCGCCCATTCATCTCCCTGACTTTTTGGTATGCTTACCTGAGCACCTTGATTTTTGTGTGACACTGCTCTGTGTCCCTGGAGTAGTCTCTTTCCGTCATGGCCCTGGAGAATTTAGTGTAGGTATTTGCATTCCTTTTTTTGGAACGTAGTTCTGCCATAACAGATTTGTCTCCCTAACATGTAATGAGATCCAGTACCTCACATTCGGACCATGCTGGAGCTCGTCTGCAAATCTGGGACTGCGTGATCTTTTGTAATGGTGGACTCTGCATGGTCGCTTGTGATGGTGCACTGTGCTGATGGTCATCTGTGCTGCTGGTGACCAAACAGGAAATGAAATTCAAAAGTTCCCAGGGCTTTTCCTGCCCACTTGGCTAGTGAATCGGAGTAGAGAGTGTTGTCCAGAGCTGTCACAAGGGAGCATGCTGGGATAGGTCCTGGAGGCCAATAACGTCAAATTGTATCCACAACACCTTTAACCTGGGATTACAATCTCAATTTAAGCGCTACTCCACTTGCCGAGGTAGAGTACAGAAATTAGATTAAAGAGCCTCTAAATAGAAAAAAAACAAGTTTGGTTGTGTGGACGGAATCCTTTTTTTTTTTTTTCCAAATTAAGTTGAGTAATTCCAAAATAACTGACTAATGTAGACCAGGCCTCAGAGTTTTTGTTTTTCCTCTCTGTCCTCATCCTTCATAGACAAATATATCTCTGCTTTCTTTGCACTGTGTCCAGCTGCTATATGTAGCTCAACCAGTGCTTAATTTGTGCCATAGCTGATTTCTGGCACGTCCAGCCTTGGGAGTTCATAGCTCTGGCACTTCTGGGCTTGCTGTGTCAGTTATGAAAGTAGAAAAACTGCTGAAGCCCCAGAACCTCTTTTATTACAAATTAAGCACTGAGCTCAACCCATTCATTTTCTCTTCTACTCCTTTTATCTTCCTCCTGGGAGCATGGATTTCATGCCTCTTCCAAACCCCTGTTTTTTCCCCTTCTACCTCTCATATGTCCTTTATTGGTAATAACAAAGAGGGAAAGACAAATGGAGAAGAGAGACAGAAATAAAGCAGTAAGAAGAAGTTCCTATGGCTAAGGGACTGTACTGAGACTTAGGGCCACAGTTCCTGGCTATGCCATAGACTAGCTGGATGTGCAACTCAAAGGTAGAATAAACCAAACAGTAGTAGTAGTCTCAGCTGGCCTCCTGGCTGTAGTTACTTATATTGAACAGCTTATTTAGACCTACAGACTGCGCTGAATTTCCTTCGGAATATTTGATTTGGGGCCACACTTTGGAGTTCAGAATCATCCCCTGTTCAGCAGTAAAAAAAAATGTGGTGAGCCCATTCTCCTTTTAGTTCACACTATCCCTACTGCCTCCTGTTCAGCCAGACTTACCTTGTGTAAAGATCCATGTCCATTTGGTATGTTGTGCCTGGACATGTATTTACTAGGTCTTTCTCTTTCATTTAGAGGGCATCATGCTATCTGTCTCTTGGGCACCTAACAGAAATATAACTAAGTATACAATTTATTTGGAAAACCAACTCCAGTGCTCTCGCACATATACAGCCCTGCATATTGGGAATTATCATTAGAAGAACACGCAAATGTTAAAGGACAGAAGTGTTCCTGAGGCTGGTATAAGACACTAGAACACCAGCTAGCACTTTTCAGTGAGCTAGTATTAAATTATGGACCAGTAAAAAGGAATCAAATTGCTGTGAACAAAAAGAAAAATCTGTCCTGGGCAGTGGGTAAAGGAGGCTGATGGAGACTCAGCCTCCCCAAACCTCTGCTAATGCTCCCTGCTCGCTCCAGTTTTTTGCTGCCTCAAGTGGCCAAGTGAAAAACAACAACAACAAAAAGATACGTTTCATTCTTCAGCAGCACTCTGAGAGGGACTGAGGGACCCACCGCCAAACTGTCGCCGAATCATAGAATCATAGATCCTGACATGCCACCCCTTTCCATTATTCACCCTAAGCACCTGCTTCGTTCGCTGGCTTCTGGAGCTGGCCTTGTCCCCGCTGCAGTGCTGGGGCCAGGCTGGGCCATGGCAGGCTTCAGCGCTTCTCTGGGTGGCCTGGGCTCAGGGCTTGGCCAGGGTCCAGAGCTACTCTGGACAGTTCTGGGTGCTGGCAGGCCAGCTGGGGCTTGGGGCTGCTCTGGGCATTGGCGAGCAGGCTGGGGCTTGGGGGGTCAGAAGAGGAGGAGCGGGGTGAGGCCTTGGGTGAAAGGGGTGGGGCAGGGGCTAGACGCCCTGAACAGGGGGTACACTTGCCACCCATGAAAATTCTAAAAAAAGAATATGTAAAAGCAAAGACCAGCTAATATTTCAAAATATGCACAGTATTAGGTAACTCTTTATAATGAATTAATCTTCCTCAATTTTTGGTGTGCCTTCCATTTTTTTGTGCACTTGTTTTGGATTTACTTATCCTATTAAATAGACTTAAATTTTGTGGGAAGGAGCAGTTATCACATTTGCCAGTAGGTGTCACTATTGTTATAGTCTTGTTATACGGTTGAACCAGGCCACTTTTATTGTGTGTATAAATGCTGGTGAGAACTACGTAATAAAGTCCTGTGATGACAGCTAAAAATGTTATGCAGCGTTCTTTCAAATATTAATGAGGATCAAGATAAAACCACTATCAGAGCCAAGGGTGAAACTTTCTTGTGTGTTCTGTGGGAATAAACGTGCATTTGTTATGCAAACTTTGGCCAGGATGTATGTATGGAAGGTAGCAGACTAACATCCCACAATCTTCTTGTTCAGTGCATGTCTCCATTTGTAAGAGTCACCATCTCTGGAGCTTTTATTATTATTTAGCAGCAACCAGACCAGGTTGCCAATTTTGGTTCCTGGAGGTTTTGTCACATGACATGATCTTTAATTAAAGATTAATCTTTTAATTCCTGGAGATTCCAGGACAATCCTGGAGGACTGGCAACCCTAGACTCTGTCATGCTAGGTATTGTACAAACAAAGCATCCCTGCCCAAAGACTTTGTTACAGTCTGAGACCCTGAGCTTGGCCAGGTTTATGCCCCTGTTTTACTTGACAGGCGACAAGCCGTTCCATAGGGCTGCTTGCAGTGCATAAAGTTAAACACTTGCTTAAGTGCTTGCAGGTTTGAGACCTACAGACAAGTGCTAAGAGATGGATGAAGCAAGTGGGTGCAGGGATGGGGCAATTAAAGTACAAACGTCAAATAGCATAGGCTAGCTGTATGAACAATTTGTAGCAAATCAGTAGTGGTTGCCACAGAAGTGCCTGTTAGGCTGGGGTCATGTTCCCTCAGTATGAGGGCCTGGCTGTTTCTCTTCTGACTGATGTTGCTTTCATCAGCATTGAAGTGACTGTCTGGTTTCATCTATTACTTGTTTGTTTGGATTTTTATAGCAGCAATCTGTCTCTTGACACTTCACAAAATTCAATATAGCGATAAATACAAAAATCTAATATAGTAGCTAATTTACTGCAGAAAATTCCCACCTAAGCTCCACCCCACCTAGCTCATCAACCCATCACTTCACCAAATACAATAATATTTGCAGAATAGAACTTCTTTGTGTCAGGCAGCTATCTGGAGCATTGTAGGAGGTATTTTGGGTTGACTGCGCTGCCCACCACGAAGGCATCTCCACTGGGCAGGACTTGATTGATCCTCAAGTGGGGCAGAAGAAGACTCCTTACTTCATGGGATCAGATGGGCTTTTCCTTTTGTTGTAATTGACTGTGATGATTCTCTTGCTGCTGACATTCCAGTATCCATCCCTTGCACTTGATATGTCTTTGGTTAGTAGGAAATTTTTGGTAGTGCGAAAGAAGGGATTATCTAGGAATTGATCATATGTGGCTCTTGATGGTAGTCTGCTGTAGGTTTTTACAAGATAGGCATTGGTATGTAATGTCCTGCAAGGAAGTAGTGGAAGCTCAGATAAAACTGTTACTTGCTTATACTTATGGCAGGTCTACACTGCGGCAGAGATAGATGCTCTGAGATCAATACCACTAAACCAACTGCAGATTGCTCTCCTGTCAACCCCTGTACTCTACATCTGACGAAAAGAGTAAGGTAAATCGATGGGAGATTTTCTCCTGTCAACCCCATGGGATGTAGACCCCGTGGTAACTCAACCTAAGGTACGTTGACTACGGCTACATTAGCCACATGGCTGGAGTTGCATAGCATAGGTCAACTTCTGCAGTAGTGTAGATATAGCCTTATAGAAGTGACCGCTTTAGTGATTGACATACTTTTCTGTAGTTATATCCTAGCTCTCTTTGCTAGTAGATATTAAAGTGCTTTAAAAGAGATATCAGTATCATTACCTCCTGTTTACAGATTGGGAAACTGAGACAGCGAGGTAATGCTGACTTACGTAAGGTCACCAAGTCAGCCATGCTCAGAATCAGGAATAGATCCCAAGTATCTAGACTTCCCATGCAATGCTTTATTTATTACATCATGCTGCCTCAAAGCTACAGAATGCTATGAATTGAACTGATTTGCTGCTCTGACTACAACTAGAGTACACTGTATAACGGTAATAACTAAGCATTTACTTTGATTAATTTAACAAAGCTTTTTTTATAAGTTCACAAGTGGCTATTTGCATTTGTAATAGTCATTTCACTGCTAGCCCT
Organism: Chelonoidis abingdonii; assembly: GCF_003597395.2. Classification (NCBI taxonomy): domain Eukaryota; kingdom Metazoa; phylum Chordata; order Testudines; family Testudinidae; genus Chelonoidis; species Chelonoidis abingdonii. The sequence continues at coordinate 244,351,495 of NC_133769.1, read as the reverse complement.
GTGTCACTAGAAGCATATGATCATGTTAATTGAAATGGGAGTAGGATAGGATTTTGCTTCGTAACTTACTGTAGCAATAGTATGTCAGTAGTAGTCTATAGTGTAGATAACGGCACTTGCACAATGATGGAAGCTTGATGCTTCATCCCTCCAACTTTCTATGCCAGCACTTGCATATGTGCAGTCGATACCTTACAATGAAACTTAGGGCACAGTAAAACCTCAGAGTTACAAAGACTGTGGCAATGGAGGTTGTTCATAACTCTGAAAGTTCATAACTCTGAACAAAACATTATGGTTCTTTCAAAAGTTTACAACTGAACAGTGACTTAATACAGCTTTGAAACTTTACTATGCAGAAGAAAATGCTGCTTTCCCTTAATTTTTTTAGTAGTTTATGTTTAACACAGTACTGTACTGTATTTGCTTTTTTCCCCCTTGCTGCTGCCTGATTGTGTACTTCTGGTTCCAAATGAGGTATGTGGTTGACTGGTCAGTTCATAACTCTGGTGTTCATAACTCTGAGGTTCTACTGTAGTGGACTGAGAGTAAACAGCATACTGTGCATGCACAAATATATGATTTCTGATCCCCTCCCCTGCCCTCCCAGTGAGTTGTGACTGTATTCCTCACTCAGGAAAACTATGCATATGCACAAAACAAAACTCTTTCATGTTTATCCTGTGTTGTTTGAGAGCAAAAAAGTCACTCTTGAACCACAGGATTTTTTCATAACTTCTTGATTAAAAAAGATGCTCACATTTAGAATCTAACTCATATTTGGATTGAGGCCGTGGATGTGATGTTCCAGGCCAAAAGGAAAACTTTTGACAGAACTGAACTGGGTGTTCACACTGGAAAAACCTTCTCAGTGTAACTTACTGCTGAAGTCTGTGATTGGGTAGGTGAACTCAACCTTACCAACTCTCATGATTTTATTATGAGGCTCATGGTCTTTAGTGTCTGTCTTAAGCCCCAGCTTCTGGAAGGAGATGATTACATGAGAATCTCAGCTTTCATTTAAAGAAAAGTGTTTCTAGTGCTTATGTTTGTGGATTAGACTTTGAAATGTGACTTAAGTGCAACTTCAAAGCTAAAAAAAGGTGACAAATACAAATGGCCCCAACTGTTATTTCTTTGTAAATCTCATGGCTGCTTTTTTGGGGCAGGGGGAGTGGGGAGTGGGGGGCTGACTCGTGATATTTTCGTGCTTGGGGTTATCTGTACTTTCTCTCGTTACACTTCAAGCTGAGATATATTTAAATTTACTTTGAAGATGGGTAGAGTTTTCTTTACATAATGAGTGACTTTTGTGATAATATAAATAGTTGAGCACTCAAAACTGTGATAGGTGCTTCCTAGAAACAAGATCCTTTCCCCCAAAAGCGTACAACTGAATGCCTCTATCCTGCAGGTTACTCTGTGTAGGAAGACCCCTGAGTCTACAGGGAGCTCCACTGACTTCAACGAGGCAGGGCATGGCTCTGTCTATGCAGTGTAATTTCCACGTGACAAATGAACATCAAATTTTTGTGGAGAAGGGGAGAACTGGAAAAGATCATGTAATTGGTCACAGGCATGTACATGGTCTGGCCTCTTTCCATTAAGAGTGTGGGGGAGAGGAGAGGGGCAGGTTGGACACCATCTCTCTTCTCATGGGTGACAGAGCAGAAGCGAGTGAAGAGGGAGACAGGCAAAGAGAGGTCATTCCATGCATAACTGGGAGCTAAGTATCCCCCCTAACCCCCCAAAACAGTCCTAAGGTGTCTTATGGGGGGAATTGTGGTGTGAGCCTGGTCCATTACTGCTCCTGAGAGGCCAATTAACCTGCCTGGCTGCACCTGGAGCATGGGCCAGGCCTGATTAAAGATGAAGCCCAGGTAGGAAAGGAGCTAGTTGGGAAGGGAGCTACAAGGAGAGAGGGAAGGAATGGTGGCGTGCCTCTGTGTGTGGTAGAGAGCAGATCCCAGAGATATATAAACAACTTTAAAGGGAAGGACCTGGACTGCCCAGGGAGGCATTCAACTGAAGAGGAACATCAGGAGAGAACTCCCACTCGGGAACCAGCCCTGATGGGAGAAGGCAGCCTGGGAGAAGACCTCTGGGAATGGACCTGAAAGAAGGCCAACTACAGGTGGAAGTGGAGAAGCCAGACTAGGTGCAAGACTCCAGAGAGGTAAGTGTTCAGCAGAAGAATGGAAAGCCAGGAAAGATTTAGGATGGTTTACAAGTTTAAGCCTGAGGGAAAGGCCAGAAGCTGCTTTCGTTGTGGGTTGTGCACCACTTTTGAATGTGGTTCAGCCTCCAAGGGGAAGCCTGGGGGCCACTACTCTGGCAGCAGAATGGAATGGAATAGGAGCCCTGGATGGGCAGAGGATGTCAGATTGATGACCAGTGGTGTGCCACTTTTTGGGACACTAACTTGGCAGGTGAGAGGTGTTAAAGTGATCTGGTCAGAGGGCTGAGTCAGAAGAAGAGGGGCCCACTACAGGGCTGTAGTTACTATCAGTAAGGGACTTGAGAGGCTTCTATGCCAAGTTCAGCCAGGAGAGGAAGCTCCAGCAGTAAATCCATTCTTCCAGAGGGATCCCATATCAAAGGCCACTTCTGAATATGTTGACACTAACTACGGTGTTCCTCGGTTTCCCCATCTGTAAAATTGGGATGGATAATGCCACTGTAAAATGCTTTCAGACCTGGGATAAAAGATGCAAAGTTTTAGTCTGAAATACACACAAACTTCACATTTGACATCTCTCTCTTAAACAACTTACTTTGATTTTGAACTTTCTTAACAAAGGTTCTAGAATCCTCCTTAAATATGTCCTGTATCTCTTGGACTTCAGCAACAACAAATGCCCATGACTTTGGCCTAGAAACGTCAATTTACATGATTGTCAACCCCATGTATTCAAAGATGAGTTAGGCCCCCTAAAAACATGAGATTGTTTAAAATATTAAATTTGGAGTTTATTTTATTTGCTTTCAGGTTTCTGAAGCTTCAGGATTGCTCCTCTGTTCATGGTCCCAAGCTTTTCTACACAACCAGAAGAGATAAAAGCTTTTTTAAAATGAAAGCTGAGATTTTCAAATTCATATGATTCCCAGAACTGGAGCCAGAAAAAACAAACACGCAAACAAGTGTTTCCCTGTTGTTGTTTTTTTCTTTCTGATATTCCTTGTTCTGGGAAGCAAATGGATCTGAAAAACCTCAGATTTCCCTTTTTCTGCTATGTGTTGCAGGCTCAGATGCAGGCAGGTTGGACTTCAGCTGCACCACAGCCTTCACCAAAAAATATGGAAATAATGTGAGGCAAGCAAAAATACAGTTAGCCTAAACTGTATTGTTCAGAAGCCTTCAGGTAGAAACAAAAGGTTGGATTGATGCCACACTTGAAAGCAAACTTCCTGCTTTTGAGGTGGTGATACATTTCCATTACGTGGAGTCTTCAAATCAAGACTTGACATCTTTCTAAAAGAGATTTAATTCAATCACAAGTTTATTGGGCTTAATATATATATTGTTGCCCAAAGTTCTGCAACCCGTGGTATGCATGAAGTCAGATTAGATGGTCATAATTCAGAGGGGTAGCCGTGTTAGTCTGGATCTGTAAAAGCAGCAAAGAGTCCTGTGGCACCTTATAGACTAACAGAAGTTTTGGAGCATGAGCTTTCGTAGGTGAATACATGAATCCAAAGAAGTGGGTATTCACCCACGAAAGCTCATGCTCCAAAACTTCTGTTAGTCTATAAGGTGCTACAGGACACTTTGCTGCTTTTACATTGTCATAATTGTCTCTTTTGACTTTAAAATCAGAACCACAAGCCACTAGTTTCCCAATGATCTAGCCGATTTACACCAGCTGAGGATCTAGCCCTATCAACCTATACTGTGATGCAATATCAAGCTTCCAGTCTAGAAGATCCCCCTGTCCTCTTGAATTGGAGCACTTATGCAGTGTGGGTTACAAGGCATGAAGGTGACTTTGCCAGGAGCGCCTGCTTTTGAGTAATCTATTCTGAATGCTTTTTAAACAAAGAAGGGTGTTACTTCCCGCAGCAAACATGCACAAAAAAGAGGATAATCCAATGAAGTTGGCAGTGATACATGTGGCTGACTCAGTTTTTTTTCCTTTGAATATAGTTCAGAGAAAATATGTTGCTTATTCAACTACACCAAACATATTCTTTGCATGCTAATGAATAGCCTGAGGCAAATGATGGTATAATATATGAATTAATTACCCTTTTCAGTGACTGAATTAAATGGCTAACATGTTAACTCTTTGCATTTTTAGCTGAGGATATGTTACATGTACCTTGAAGGATTAGCATTGCAAATATCTGTGTCTGAAAGAATCCCTCTATGCCACCTTAAGCACAAGTGTAAGTTTCAGTGTGTTCTCTCCTTGAACTAAAACTGCACACAAAACCAGGGCCATCTGATTATCTTTCACTGTTGTAACTCTGGTCCTCTCATGCTTTCCCTACTCCTGCAAGTATCTGTCATTCTTGCTATGTAAAGCCTAATTTAATTGTCAGGCCTCCAGGGTGTGGAATTGTCATTTGAGTGTTCGTAAAGAACCATGTGTGCCCACAGAGCTCAGCGAATAAAGAAAAAGCACTCATTCATAGCCAAAGAATTCTTACACGATTCAACTAATCAGCACTGATGGACTGATCATATGTGAACAGTGCATAGGTGCTGGAACTAGGCTTGGGGGCAGGGGAATCCTGCGGCACCCCCTGGCTTGAAGTAGTTTCTGTTATAGACACGTTTTACAGTTTGGTTCAATGGCTCTCAACACCCCCACTATACAAATTGTTCCAGCACCCCTGGAAAAGTATTTAGAAAATCATGTTCTTGCCTAGGCTGACTTATTATCAAAATAGCTTCCAATACGTGCCAACATAGAGAGCACAAGCCGTGTCCTGAAAATCTTTCAATCTAAAAAACGGGGTGGAAAGTTGAAGCACCATATGAATAAAATGGTCTGGTGTATATAAATGAGAGACTGGGAGGTACTTAAATAGCTAACAAAAGATCCCAGGGGACTAGCATATGGGAGTACTGCATCCTAACCAATTCTAAGATGTAGGGACGGACAAGGGGTTAGGGTGCTAGACTTGCATTGCAGGAGACCCAGGTTCAATTTGCTGTTCTGATACTGAACTCAATAGACATGATATGCCTCAATGTTTTAAAATCTTTGTCTGTGCCTCAGAACCTTGTTTGTAAAATAGCATTTCCTTATATCATAGGATAGATATACTTAAAAAGTAAAGATACTATAATGATAGGTATCAGAGGGGTAGACATGTTAGTCTGGATCTGTAAAAGCAGCAGAGAACCCTGTGGCACCTTATAGACTAACAGACGTTTTGGAGTATGAGCTTTCGTGGGTGAATACCCACTTCATTAGACTCAGGTAGTGGAAATTTCCAGGGGCAGGTATATATATATACAAGCTAGCTAGAGATAATGAGGTTAGTTCAGTCAGGGAGGATAAGACCCTGTTCTGGCAGTTGAGGTGTGAAAATCAAGGGAGGAGAAACTGGTTTTGTAGTTGTATAGCCCATTCACAGCTTGTTAAATCTGAGCTGATGGTGTCAAATTTGCAGACTAACTGAAGCTCAGAGTTTCTTTTTGAGTCTGGTCCTGAAGCTTTATTTGCTGCAGAGGCCCTTAAGAGTCTAATAGCATGAAGAGTAAGGTGCGCACGGTTTTATAAGTTCTTCCCACACAGACACACTAACACAGGATTTAGTATATTAGCCTCATTTCTTACACTAATATCCCGTGAGCTTTGATTGTCGCATTTTATCCTGTTTCACGTGGATATGAGGAACTGTCCAGTTTATCTGCACTTGATCCTCAGTATAATATTTGAAAAGAACGTCTGCATAAAGCATTTTTAGAACGTGTCATCACGGGAGACTTTATACGTAGTATTGCATCTACTCACAGTCAGCAAGTAGGGTCTATTCAATGTCTGGCAACACATGATCGCGAATAAAATGATGGTACTCGACTGGTGCTAAGACCGTTATAACGACACAGACGTTGAATGAACAGAGAGAGTATGATGAGTCACCTAGTAAGAGCTCTAGGATATTATTGGTCTAGTGTAGCTTCGCGGTCTCAGAGAGAGATCTGGAGGTGTAGATCAGTTATGGGACTAGAAGATTGCAAGGAGAAGGAGGTTGAACAATTCGGCAAAGTGGTTACAAGTGCCTATGCAGACTAGAGATTAAAACATATGGGTAGAAGTACATGCACCGAAAATATGGTGGTGAAGAGATAAGATTAGTATTCTATTTAAGTAGATATGACGAGGTCCTGTCCTAGATGGGACGCATGGAGTGCGAGTGTTTTTGCTGACAATAATCTCCAAGGCCTAGTGGCAAGGAGCTCTTTCCGCTTTCTACACATATCCTCCACTCCTTCTTCTCCCTAGACACCTCTCGCGCCCCTGGGCTGCGCAAGCTGTAACCCCTGTCTCACACCGGCCGTCCTAGCCCTGCCACCCTTCACCCACTATCGCGCACCATCCCCCGCGCCCCCGCCCTCCCCCTCTGCGATGCTGCCATGACCTCTTGCGGCATCTGAGAGCGCGAGGCAAGCCTCTTGCTCACGAGACGGATTCACTTGTGCACGTATGCTGGACTCTAGAGCTCGACCTTAACCACGCACCACACACAACTCACGTGCCATGCAACCCAACTGTGCGCGAGGATTGTACTATCTGGCCTCGAGCACAAGCCCTGAGCCACAGGCCACCCAGCAGAACGCTGAAGCTGCCATGGCCAGAACTGCTATCATGCAGCGGGACAAAGGCAGCTCCAAAGCCAGCGAAGAAGCGGGCTTTAGGGTGAATAATGAAAGCGGGTGGCATGTCAGGATCTATGATCTTATGATTCGGGACAGTTGGCGGTGGGTCCCCCAGTACCTCTCAGAGTGCTGAAGAATGAAACGTATCTTTTGTTGTGTTGTTTTTCACTTGGCCACTTGAGGCAGCAAAAAACTGGAAGCGAGAGGGAGCATTAGCCGAGGTTTGGGGAGCTGAGTCTCCATCAAGACCTCCTTTACCCAATGCCCAGGACAGAATTTTTTTTTGTTCACACAATTTATTCCTTTCTTACTGGTCCCTAATTAATATAGCTCACTGAAAGTGCTAGCTGGTGTTCTAGGTCCTTATACCAGCTCAGGAACACTTTCTGGTCCTTTAACATTGCGTGTCTCTACTCGAAATGCCCCAATATGCAAGGGCTTGTACATGTGCGAGAGCACTGGAGTTGTTTCCAAATAAATGTATACTTAGTAATATTTGTTAGGTGCCAAGAGACAGATAGCATGGAAATGCCCTCTAAATAAAGAGAAAGACCTAGTAAATACATGTCAGGCACAACAACCAAATGGACATGGATCTTTACACAAGGTAAGTCTGGCTAAACAGAGAGCAGTAGAGGGATAGTGGTGACTAAAAGGAGAAGGGCTCACCACATTTTTTTTCTACTGCTGAACAGGGGAGATTCCGAAACTCCAAAGGGTGGCCCAAAATCAAATATTGCCGAACAAATTCAGCCGCAGTCTGCTAGGTCTAAATAAGCTGTTCAATATAAGTAACACACCAGGAGGCCCAGCTGCGACTACTACTACATCGTTGGTTATTCTACTTTGAGTGCACATCCAGCTAGTCATGGCATAGCCAGGAACTGTGGCCCTAAGTCTTCAGTACAGTCCTTACCCATAGGAACTTCTTCTACTGATTTAAGTTCTGTCTCTCTTTCCATTTGTCCTTTCCCTCTTGTTAATTCCAATAAAGGACATGAGAGGTAGAAGGGGAAAAAACAGGGGTTTGGAAGAGGCATGAAATCCACTGCTCACCAGGAGGAGATAAAGAGGAGTAGAAGAGAAATGAAGGGTTGAACGCTCAGTGCTTAATTTGTATATAAAAGAGGTTCTGGGGCTTCAGCAGTTTTTCTACTTTCATAACGACACAGCAAGGCCAGAAGTGCCAGAGCTATGAACTCCCAAGGCGACGTGCCAGAAATCAGCTATGCAAAATTAAGCACTGTGACTACATATAGCAGCTGGACACATGCAACGAGCAGAGATATATTTTCTATGAAGGATAGGACAGAGAGGAAAACAAGAACTCTGAGGCCTGGTCTACATTAGTCAGTTATTTGGATTACTCAATTAATTTGGGAAAAAAAAAAAGGATCCGTCCACACAACCAACTGGTTTTTTTCTATTAGAGCCTTAATCTAATTTCTGTACTCTACTCGCAGTGGAGTAGCGCTTAAATTGAGATGTAAATCCCAGTTAAAGGTGTTGTGGAATAGCAATTTTTGACGTATTGGCCTCCAGGACCGCTACCCACATGCCCCTAGTGACAGCTCTGGACAACACTCTCTACTCCGATGCACTAGGCAAGTGGGCAGGAAAAGCCCTGGAACTTTTGAAGTCATTTCCTGTTGGTCACCAGCAGCAACAGAATGACCATCAGCACAGTGCACCATCCCAAGCGACCATCCAGAGTCCACCATTACAAAGATACACGCAAGTCCCAGATTTGCAGACGAGCTCACATGGTCCGAAATGTGAGGTACTGGATCCTCATTACATGTTAGGGAGACAAATTTTATGGCAAAACTACGTTCCAAAAAAAGGAATGCAAATACCTACACAAATTCTCCAGGGCCATGACGGAAAGAGACTATCTCAGGGACACAGAGCAGTGTCACACAAAAATCAAGGTGCTCAGGTAGCTATACCAAAAATCAGGGAGATGATGGGGTCGGTTCACAGCCCCCATACATCCCGCTTTTACCGTGAGCTCCATGCAGTTTATCGGGTGATGCCATCACTACCCCACCAACTGTCCGTGGACACCTGCAAGGGGGAAGTTCACTGAGCAAGGAGGTGAGTCATTGAGCGAAAAGAGGAGAAAGGAGAGGAGGACAGTGCACAGGCGGTCAAGTGGGCAAACATTTTCCCCTAGCCAGGAACTATTCTTAACGCTGAAGCCGAAGCCCCCCCAGTCCCAAGTGGTCGCCAGTGGTTTGTCTTGGGAGGGCACGGTGCTTGTTTGGCACTGCTCGTTCCTGGGCATGTTAGTGCAGGGGTTGTGTGCGACATTAAGGCCTGCGGCCTCTTCTGTGGCACCCAGGGCTTGCCTTGCCTATGGGGGGCCGCGAATGAATGAATTAGGGCAACTGTGCCCAGGGCCATGCATGAATTCTGTTGCCCCGGTGTATGGTCCCACACCAATAGTAGCAACGTATAAGAGGCAAAATGCTATTGTTAACAGAAAGAACACGTGCAGTGACTAATGAATTGCCCTGTTTTCATGACAAAGGCATCACTTGTTCTCTGAAAGTATCTTTTGAAAACTACCTCCTTTCTCCTCTTGCAGGTGCAAATTCAACGCAGCGCTTTACATGTCCAGAGGCTGGTAGATTAGGAGGAGGAAAAAAAAACTCAGAATGACATGTTCAC